>NW_008583535.1:11521-78251 GCF_000691845.1 Merops nubicus | reverse complement strand
TGAGGAAAAGCCATAATCTTAGAAACAGCTTTAGGATATTTAGAGCAGATATGGAGCAAATGGTCTTACGGCTGATCAGAGACGTCTCATTGGAGGAGAAGACCCAACAATGCTTAAATAAAAGGCTCATACATAGTACTTGTTTTATAGATCAAAGGTGTAGTGGAAGTTTGTGTTTCATCAGTTCAGGATATGAATGCAGAAGTTCGTGCTTGCAGTCTCCTACCTGATGGCTCTTTCTCCCAGTGTAGAAAGTTCATGTATTCAGAATATTCTAGATACAGGTACCAGAATTTCTTCTTCAGCAAGTGTAGAGCAGGATTCTGTCAGGGCTTATTCCCTAGATATTTCTATATCTGAAAGGATCCCCAAACTGGATTTTCTGCTAAAGTTCAGTTTTAATTGCTGGAGACTCAGGAAATTGCATAGTTGGCCTGAAATCTCCCCTTTTTTTCCATAAACCTCTTCCTGTTTGGAAGAAGCTGAGTTCACAAATGTGAAAGTTATGAGACTAGAATATCTACTATTCTCTGCTGCAGTGTGGGTAAAAAAATGTTCATTTGTTATGGAGAATAAGGTCTAGTGCACAGTCTGCAACACCTTGGATTTGCTAGATTTGTGGCAAGACCTTTTAAGGAATTAATACTTGGTATATAGTGTATCCTAAGTTAATATTAAATTTTAATAACTAGCTCAGTTTTGGAGTTAAATGTCTGGATGTAAAATGTTTAATAGTTTCCTTGAATAATAAATTCTAAAATTAACCCTTAGTGCCATTTTTCTTTGATGCAGTGTGTGGCTTTAGGCATCTGCTTGTGTGGCATCATAAGAGGGATATGGTCTCACCACTTGAACAAGGCCACCTTGACTTGGCATCACTTATATTGGATGTGAATCATGTACTTTTGGACCATCTCTGTGAAGAGATTATTTGTCATATACCAAGCATATCTCTTGCTTTGTTACTACATCTACCAAAAATGTTGGGAAAGAACTCCAGAAATAGGGCAGTGATTTTTTTTATTCTTTCTCATTCTGTTGCTTATTGGCGCTTTTTGATGTTCCTGCTAAAATCAGTGGAAGAGAGGTGGTTCATGCGTTGTTTTCTGTTTTGGCTTATAGTTTTGGTTTTCTTCACAGAGATGGATGGTAGTCAAATGTTTTCTACTGTTAAGCTTTTTAATAGGAATTTTATGTTGTCTTCTGCAAGTTTTTTGTGTTTTCATTTTCTTCTTTAAGCATGGAGTTATTGCTACAGAAGATGAAGAGTATTTTATTGAGCCTTTAAGGAATATAACAGAAGATTCTAGTAACTTTAATTATGAGAGTGGTCATCCTCATGTTATATACAAAAAATCTACCATGCACCAACAACATCTGTATGATAACAGTCACTGTGGAGTCTCAGGTAAATAAGTGTCATTCCTTTCAAAAAAATAAAACTTAAGATGTATTTTAAAATCTTGCTTGGTTCACTTTTAATACACAATGGGGAATGTAGCAATGAGAATCCTCCTTTTGGGTGATGCACTGTGCCCTCTTTAGAAGTAGATTTGCCTTTTTTTTCAGATTCAGATTGAGCGTTCAGTGTCTTTCAAAAACTGAGATGCTGGGAGCAAGTCTTGTTTTTTTTGTCTTTGTTGTGTAGAGTGGCAGTAATTAGCACATGGTTCATCAAAATGTACTAAATTTTCTTTATTCCCCAACTGGAAAGCATGATTGAGTGACTCAGTATAACAGCTCAATCTATAGTAGGCATTCCATCTCATTTGAGGATACTTGACATGCAACAAATGTGTTAGTATTATGATTAGGAACTGGGGTCCGCATCTCTCTAATGTACAGAGGTTTATGGTGTTTTGATACCGGTTTTTGGTTCAGTGAGTAGCATCATTCCATAATAGTTGAATATATGATTTCCAAGTGCCTTATGGGATGGATTATATAGTTTTGATTGAGAGATAGTTTTCTTATAAAGCAGTGTTAACGAAATACACTTTTCAAGTACTCTTTGACATGATTTTCACTTGCTTAAACTGAAGCTGAGGACCAACTCCTTAGCCAGCATGGAGTAAATCGGACTAGTTATTTTAGAGCACTAAAAGAATGTGCTTTTTACATAATAGAAAAATGTTCTAACCTTGTCATTGTTTATATCTCAGAAGTAGCTTATTCTTAAAATCTCAGCCCTGGACAGTTGTATTCTGTGAGATATAGTGCACAAGGAAAGCTAACAAATATTAATCTTAAAATAATTTTGCTTTTTTTAATTGTAATATCTTTCAGCTTCTTTTGGAAGTTGTACTTTTGATGGCTTCAGCTGACTAAACTTTAACTACAGATTGTGTACAGAGGCCCATGCTTAGGAGGCAGTTTTTCACGAGCGTTTCAGTTAACTGTGGTTAGGGAATGTCAGGCTTTATATATGTAACTTCTGGTTTAGTTTGGAAGCATTATTCTGTCTACATGCTTCTAATATTGCAAAACAATTCCCCTGACTATTACTGCCTGCTGATTGTAAAATCAGGATACTCACATATGTTCATCTTGTAGGGAAGGCTGTCACTTAAGCCTCTTGAAATAAGTGGAAGGATTATGAAATGCAGGATGATGCAGTTTTTAACATTCTGATATACCCAGAAAAAGAAAGGACGTTTGCCTCTGTCAGATGGTGTCTTCTAGAATAGTGCTCAGGAAGTCATTCTCCAAGTGAAGATGAAGCAGTGGCAGCTAGTTTGGTCAGGTTGCATTCAGCCATTCTGGCAGTTTCTGTTGTACAGATCATAAGTTGATCAGAGCTATGCGTCTTGCATGCATTTTTTGTGAAGCATGTAGTAATCTGTAGCATTTATTCCTTTGTATATTTGATGCTGCCTTTGTTTTTGGAAGTTTCTGTGCTTTTTCTGAGTTTTCACATCTGACACATCATGCAGCCCTTGATTATTGCAATGCTAAAGCACTGCTTTCTATGAGCCTGAGACTATCATGCTTATTCATATGTTTCTCCTTCTCCTGTTGTTTTGTATACTACTTTCAGTACTTAAAAATTCCTGAAAAAAAATGTTGTCCCCTAGAACTGCAAGGTTTTACTTCTCTAGATCACCTGCTATTATAATGTTTTCCTCATGTGTACCAAAATCTTTAAACTTGTTTTCTGAGTACTATGCAGCTTTATCCCAAAATGACATGGCATCCAAAGCATCCCTAGAATATCTGAGAAGTAAAATCAGGTATTAATTCTCTTATTTCACAGCCCTCAGACCCTAGGACTAAAGCCAGGTGTACAGTCATCTTAGGCATTTGACTGGTTTTGGAAGTTTTTAGCAGTCCAGTTCTGTGTTTTAAAACGCAGTTGTGACAAACCTGTAGCTGCCGTTTGACAGTATCTAATTAACTTTGTCTACAGGCTGATAAAAGCTTTACCTTCCAAACAGTTTTGGCAGTATCATGTTCTGGGGGTAATCTGCTCAAGTAGCTGTGCTGCTGTTCATTGTCTGGCAAGTTTTCCCTACTGTAGTCTAGACCTAAATTTATCATGTACCTGTTCTGTATCTGAGCAGTGGTCGAGATTTTGAAGTGTTGATAGAGACAAGGGAAGTGTTATATCTGACCTTGCTGAGAAAAATTGCCATAATTGATAGAAAAGTGGGATGGGGAATTTGGTGAAAGGATGATCAGAATGGATTGAGATGAGCAAGTGGACTACATCATGGTACATGGTAGAATTACAGTGGCTAGTACAAGAGAAGCATTGGAGATTCAGATAAGAAAATGGGATAGATTTTAATAACCTAAATTAGATTTTAAGCAGTTAGATGTAAGAATGCTTAAAATTTTATATAAAAAAAAATGTTTACTTACTGTTTCATGTATCTATCATCACTAAGTTAATTATGTTTTATTAAATACAGCTGAAAGCATTAAGGCATTGGTAATAAGTTGACCGCTGTGAAATTCTAATTTCTTCAATGAGATTTGAGGCCACTGGGTTATCTTGCAGAATGCTGTGTTAGATAGGATTGAGAAACAGCAAAAGTTGACATATGAAAGATGCAGAGTGGCAGATTATTTAGGGATGACTCTATTATAAGCTGCCTATATAGTTGTTTTACTCGTGCTAGACTTTAAGGTCAATGTATTCTAAAATGAAAAAATGCTTGTCTGTTTTCTTCCATCTTTGCTTCTTTTAATTTCCTGATAGCTATGTTCAATGTTAATTATATTAAATTTATTTTATTTTCAATCGGGAAATTTGGTGGAAAAATATCACATAGCTTGCCACAGAACTATTCTTGTTAAATAAATTGAAAACATTTATTGACATGTTTTACCTTTTTAAAGAAAATTCAGTCAGCATTATTTAGTGTTTTTAAAGTAGAACAGCATAAGCATTGATAGGTCCTGGAGTGTGAGCCCAAGTAGTCAGGATTGTTTCCAGCTTTCCCATTATTTTGAGACAAGCTGAAGCCTAAGCTTCTCATCTGATAAGAAGAGGAGAAATATGTTTTTATGAAGTCTTCTGAGACCTTTGAAAGATGGTATCAAGATGAGTCCAAAGTAATAGTTTCTTTCTTTTTTCTTCTGAAAGTTTTCTCCATGAACTCATTAGTTTTGAAATGTTTATAATAGATTTGCATATTTGAGTGAAAAAATATGAGTGAATGTGGAAGCAATATTACATACTTAAAATACTTCCAGCACTCTAGGCGCATCAGAAACTCTCAAACATTACTGTTTGTTAGTTGAAAATGATAAGTGAATTTTAAAAAAAAAAATAGTACAGAAGCTGTCAGAGAAACTTCCAGACATTCCTAAATGACTGCTTAAGTGAGGTGAAAGTCTATGAACAACTCAAGCAACTTACAAACTCCTACAATAGAGATGAAAAACAGGAAAAAACTTAGTATTCCCTATAGAATCCTCAACAGGCTTTAATAATTGGTACAGTGTTTTTAGAATGGATTATACCCATTGCAGAATGAGGACAATTTTGTTACCAGCATTTTTGAACTACCAGGTTCATTTTAATTTTTTAACTTTTCTACAGTAGGCACCTTTTAAAGGCAACACTGTGACCTCAAAAATTATGAAACACTGCAAGAGTGGGAATGCTGAAGCTTTGTATTGCTGGTTTTGACCTGAACATACATTCTTTGTGGTGTAGTTGTTGCTTTTTGAAAATGGCGTGGTTAGCTGAATTGCATAAAGCATTGCTTTCTTGTGAAAGGTACTGGTCCTATCTCAACTCATCCTTACGTGGGCAGGGTTTAGTAGAGGTGGGGATGCATCTCAGAAATTGCTTACTTGAGCAGTCTGTTCGGACAATTATGAATGTTATTAGTGGTCAACATTCTTACGTTCATCCATAGCCAGCAAGGATACCTCAGATATTTTGAAATTCTACTATGCTAAAACAAAACTAATAATATACTTTGATAAACTTAAGATGGTGATCTGTGAGGGCCATCGTGAAAAAGGGATATTTAATACACACAAACAGTTTTGCCCTGGGAACATGAATTCAAATTCTAAGTAAATTTGTAGTTTTTGGTTTGCTGTTAATTAGAGCTATTTGAATTTTTGCTGATCAGTCTCTTGTGTTGAAGAAATATTTTTTTCTGTAGACTTACATGAAAAAAGTACACAAATCAACATATTTGAATTAAAATCAGTGTTAAAAACAACTATAGCAGTTATCCCATGCCAGGCCATTTTAAACTACACACCATAGTTAATTCGTGAGGTAGATAGAACATAATCTGATAGCTTTCTGAAGACAAAATTAATTTATTTGGCCTGAAAACTGTTAAGCATCTAAGCATAATTGCCTAACAATTACAGAGCTTCACAGGAGGGAAGAATCTTTTTTTTAGTGCCTTATCAGCATGTTTAATTCTTTATTATATTTTGATACCTTTTACCTTAATTTTTAATTTACAATACATTTCTTCCCAAATGTTACAGCTGTCTTGTTTTTATCCTTAAAATTCTGAAATGTGCTTGTGGTAATAATAAATAATCTTTAGTATTAACATAGATGTTCAGAATCCTATCTGTTAAAGAGAAGATTGATTTATTATCCAAAGTCAAGTTAAGGAGAATTGAGAATATTAAAACTCAGAGTTAGTTTACCATTATAAAAGAGATTTTAAAACAAAATAGAAAAGATAAAAGTTCAGTTTTTCTTTGCCTCAAGAAGGATTTCTTTTTAGAAGCTTGAAGATAGTCATCTCAGCATAAAACAGCTGCATTTTGGTGAGTTTTACTAGTGACCCCTCTGAAGTGTTTAATTATTTTGGTTCCTAGAAGACCTCACAAGAAGCAGTAAACCTTGGTGGATGAGTGATGCATCTGCTTTTCCAGCTTCAATTCCAGTCAATGACACGTTAAGTAGTCACAATCGACAGAAAAGATCAGTAAGCCTTGAACGGTTTGTGGAAACACTGGTAGTAGCAGACAAAATGATGGTGGGATACCATGGCCGCAAAGACATTGAACACTACATTTTGAGTGTAATGAATATTGTAAGTTTCATCCCTCTCTGTGTTCATCTTAATATGCACGTACTGAAATTATAAAGCAACCGTAAAGTACTTATTTATTTATTGACATGAAAAATGCTTTAAAATATGTATCATATGGCAAATGCTAGCATCATGGGAAAAGTGTAGCACTGTTTCTGTCGAGTATGCTCTGATCACTTTGAAATTGTTTGCCTTTAATTCTAACTTCATATGATTACATTTAGATTGTACAATTCTATTCTGTTTAAGTCAGCAGTCTAAATGCTCCTTGTGCTGGATGAATTATGGAATAAGGTACAAACAGTTCTGACCAAAAAGTGTCACCCAAGAAGTTTGTTTTACAAAATGGTCATTTTGTTTTGGTCAAAAAATAACTCTTACTCAGGTGATAATGTTATATAACGTAAAATTACATGGAGAGAACAGGTTAATTTTTAACTATGGAGGGGACAAGTAATGTTTCTTGTCTGACTTTGTGCCTTTTCTTATTTTCTGGAGGTCAGGTTGCCAAACTTTATCGTGATTCCAGTCTAGGAAACGTTGTGAATATTATAGTGACTCGTTTAATTGTCCTCACTGAAGATCAGGTAAGAGCTGTTGTGCTAAGCTTTATATCCCTGGAATACAATTATCGTGTAATACAATTTCATTTAATTATTGCTTGAAATGGCTGCATCTGAGTACAAAACCTATCTTGTCATCTTTCACTACTTTAATCAAGATGAAACAGTTCAAGGCAATGTTCCTCATGTATCATCTCAAAGATATCTGTTCTCACTTCAGGTGAATATTTATACACCTTTGGGGATGTCATTTTTATTTTTAGATCTTTATTTTGATATTCTTATTTTTTTTGTATTGACATAATCATTACTAAAGTTGGAGCAGAAAGAATGCCTGTTCAGTAATACACATCTGAACTTGGGGTCAGATTTTACAAAGATAAAATTTGGCAAGAAGAGTTTATTCCTAGAAACCACTGCTTCTAATGATAGTCCCATTTTAGTTTTCAAAAGGCTTGACAACTGACCTTAGTAATTTGTTTGGAACATTTCTGGTATGCATGTTGTATTGCAGCCAAACTTGGAGATAAACCACCATGCAGACAAGTCCCTCGATAGCTTCTGTAAGTGGCAGAAATCCATTCTCTCCCACCAAAGTGATGGAAACACCATTCCAGAAAATGGGATTGCCCACCATGATAATGCGGTTCTTATTACTAGGTATGGTCATTATAAGTATTGTGTTTATTTTATTTTATTTCTGTAGCCGTGTTCTTACCTTACATATATGTAGGCTAGTTGTAATGTAATTGGTAGGTAATTTTAAGAGGACTAAAATTAATAGATGGCTTGTTTTAAGTATACCAGACTATTAAACTATGGATTAAGAATTTGGACAAGTGAGATCTGCAAAAGACTTGCGTCTGCTGCTGTTTTCACTTCATAATTGCCAATGCAAAGTATTCCAGTAGAACAGATGGATCCTATTGAACATTTTATACTTTTTTAATTGAAAAGAATTCATAAGATTATGGAGAACAAAACAGTACAGAAAATATTTTCTTAACTGTTTATAATCCTTTTTTATAAGAATTTCAAGCCAGAGTCTTAACTTCTGTAGTAGTACTTCTGCTGAAAAACAGGTTCTTGCAGATTCAGGCAATGTGTGAATCTGGTTTGTAGCTGTTTTGATTTATTATACTTGATTAAGATGAGAACTGACAGTTTTAATAGGTCATTTAAAGGCTTGCATATGTACCCATTTGTTTACTTCTATTCCACTGTTACTGTGATAAATTCAACAAAGCTTGCACTGTAATCTTGCAGTCCTGATAAATATATACCCGTTGGTCCTTTGCAGTTATAGGTAGGCAACTGTATTTCATTAGGACGTCGGTTTCCCCATTGTTTAAGGAGACTGTTTATTCTTTTCTACCTTATTTGAATAGCAGCAGATCCAGCGGCACTAATTTGGATTAGGATTTCTTTGTTACAGTTTCTGCTTTCGAGGACAAATTCTGTACTGCTTGGTATGTGATCTATTTGTGGAATCACTGTGTTCACTAAGTAAAATTTTTTAATAGTCATTAAAATAAAGAATCTTTTCTGGAATTTTGTGTTGAAGGTAAGAACGTGGCTGGTGGTTTGGTTGTTTTGTTTTTTTTTGGATGGGTGGTTTTTTGTTAGCTTTGTTTTGTGTAAGGAACATTTTTTTGAGAGAGAAACTAAAAGCTAATTCATTACTTACATGCATTTTTGCATTCATATTCAAATATAACTGTTATATGTGGTCATGAACACTCCATAATAACAATTAAAATGAGTACTGGAGTGATTTAGAGAGCTGTTATGGTACAAGAAGCTCAAAAAAAAAGATTAAATTGTTTAATAAAAGCAAGTGGAATGAAATTAAAAATAAAATACATTACATTCTAAGATCTTGATTTTTCACACGGACTTTTGTTTATGCTCTGTTTTTGCATACAAGTAATTCCTTTAGTAGGGCTGCTCACATGTGAAATTAAATACATCTTTACAGCTGTGCTACACGTCAGGCTTTTACTGGTGTAATTTAGGTGGTGAGTGAAAAAGTGTAATCTATAGGTGATATCGTTGTGTCAGTTGAAGCCCCCCAGTACATAACGTATAAGATGCATTTGCAACACCGTGTTTTTACTGTTATGGATTAATAACTTGATGTTTTGTTAGTGTTACTCTGGCACTGTAAAACACAGCTGTTGGTTTTATTTCACTGTTGTACTTTAATACATTTTATTACTGTATATTCTGTACTGGGTTCTCTGTTCTGGTAGGATGTTCCCAGTATAGGTACTAACACTGTTCCAGATGAAATATTAAGTCATGCAGACCTTTAAATGCAAGAAGAGCAAGTTTTCAGAGAACATGAATAATACCCATGGAAAATTAAGGGTTTTTTTTTGGCAAGAAATAGTAAATATTAATGATTTATTTTAGTCTTCTCTATGGGGACTTACTAATTATATAAGTATCCTGCAGAATTTCTTTAGGACTTGTATATGCTACCTTTTAAAAAGGACATAAGTTATCAAAATAAATTCTGAGTATGCTTCTGAGAAGCATATACCTGTATATTAAACCAACAAAGTGCCTCAGTGTAGTATTTGCAGGGTAGTAATACCTACCTTTATAAAGTATCACTGAACCTGTATGTTCCGTTAAACATGTTGTCATGATAGAGTGTTTGTATTCCTTTTTTACTATAATAACTGTACTTTATAAAAATAATCCCAAAGGCTACACTGATACATTTGAGTGGTTCAGTAAAGCTTTTACTGAATTCACTAGCTGTCCTTGCTCTTACTGATAAAATGTATCAGCATGTGTGAAGGATAGATTTTTAATTTTTTTTTAAGTTTGGAATGAGTAAAGATAAATTCGTATCAATATAAACGTGTAAATCCATTAACTTTAAATAATTCTAGATTAATTACTACAATTGTAAAATGCTTGTTTTCATTATATGAAAATCTCACCTCACCTGATGAACCAGAGTTTATGTATTATATATCAAACAGAAGGGTATAGCCACAGTGCTTTAAACTCCTAACATGTTGGAGAGGTATTTAAGAACCTCTTCTACCTGAAGGCATTTGAACCTATACTACCAAATATTAATTTATTATTTATTATTATTTTAAGTTTCTGAAAACACTGTAATAGTGTTTTGAAAGTTGTTTCCTGAATCTGTCCCACTGATGCTGCTCTGCTTTGTATGAAGTCATTACATTTTCATTGAAGTTGACGCTGGAAGCATTTCTGGTCATTGTGTGTATTACTCTTTTATGGAAGTTAGAAAAGTCTCATTATTCATAAAATTCAACATTATGAACAGCTTTGTGTTGATCAAACCCAGATTTCCTGTTAAGTAATTGATGTATTTGAATATATTAATTACCTGGTCCTGACTGAGTATTTAAGTTTGCAGCCACAACGGTCTTTATTGGAAACGTGGGACAAAATTGTTAAGAGAAGGAGTCATTATCTTAATCTGTGCAAATAAAGACAGCTCCTCAGTTTTTCTTAGCAACAGATTGCTTTCCTCTGTGATCCTTTAAAGATGGCATACTCTGATTAGGGAAAAAAAACGAACCAGAATTAAGGGTGCTAGACACCTAGGGGTGTCTGCTTGACCAATGTAGACAGATTTTGAACCCAAAACCAGCTGTATGCTAAAACCAGGTAGCCTCACTGGCATGGAGGTATGTTAAGCTAATCTTAGCAAGTCCCATGGAGATGTTACTATGCCTGCTAGGATCTTGTCTTTGGACAAGGGTCTACCTATATTCAGTGTGCCTGGTGTACATACTTCTCTTTTGTGGTCCTGCAGGCACCCTGCAGAGTGCTTATTTTACTAAATGGGTAGGGTCTTGAAAAAAGCTTCTTAGCTGATAATAGAAAATAAGGCAGGTAAGAGATTGGTCCAAGTAAGAGCCTGATTCTCAGTCAAGGGAGCAAAACCATGATAATGGGAGTATGGTATTACTTGCACAAACATACTAACAAAAATAATGTGTTCTCAACTCACTATGGTGAGTATTTGGTCTGGTTAACTGCTTTAGTGCTGCTAGACTGTGTGAAAATTAGCAGGAACATTTCCTGATACTATTGGCAGCAGTAACATCTTCCTTCAGTTTCCTTGGGAGGCTTCTTAGAATCCCTGAAATTGGTAAGAATGGATTATCATCTTAAGAGAAACTCAAGGCTATGTAATAGACCTTATACAAAGGGCTTATTACAGAGTCTTGCGGTGTTGAGTGACTTTGTGTAACAAGAATAGCAATTACACAGAACACTGATAATACTTTTCTGTGTGTCACTGTTGTTTTATGTTCTTTTATTCATTTACAGAACATTTGTTTGTATTTTCTGAGTTTTAAGCACTTCATGTTACTTCAGGATAAGGCTGTGACTAAATTAATGTTCTGGATCAATGAGATCTATTTTTTTTCCATAGGAGTCACTTTTTGAAATTTCATGTCATTTTTTTTTCCTTTTGGAGACTATATTTAAGTCTCAGACTAATATTTTAGCCTGTAGTTGTCCACAGTGGGTTCTTGAGGACAGGTGATAGTAAAATACTAAGCAGACAGATTTTAATTACAAAGTTGATGAATAGTGTAATGTTGATAAGACAATGTCTTCTTTTCTTCTATGAGGTGACTTCTATGACTTTGACTTTGGATAAACATAGTGAATTGTTAAAATTATTTCATATCACATATTAATAAAAAAAGGAGAAAAACTTGTATGATTCTCTTATGTCAAGTGTTTCAGAAGACAAGAAGGAATCTTTGCATTTGGTTTTAGTATTCCTGCAAAAAGTGATAATCTCACTTTTAAGCCCAATGTCTGGTTCTCAGATTTCTCATTTTAAGACTCAGAGTAAGTTCTGAGAGTCTCTGTATATTCTCATTTGTGCATCCCACCCCGTGTGTAGAATTATCTTTTTGCCTTTTTGACATTCTTGATTATTTGCTGATACATATATATACACATATATATGTATGTATTTTAACCTTCATTTCAACCTTCAAAATTTGGAGGTGACAATGTACACTAAATATTGTTACTTATATTTGAAGAACTGTTAGAAATGCACTTAGACAACTTCTGAAATTAATGACTTTTATCTTGAAATACACAAATCCTTTACTTGGATTGGAGTCCACGTGAGTTAGTTTTACAAGTGGTTTAGTGCTTTAACAACAACTCATTCCACAGCCCCACTGAATTAATATACTCTGTTGAAGGAATTACTTGCCTGAGTAAAGAATCAGGGCCACGAGATGTTTTTACTGACTAAGCCAAATACACCTTGATTTGTAGGTTAGACTGGTGTCAGTAAAGATGTTCAGTACCCCAGATGGTTTAATTTTTCTGTTTCTGCAGTCTTTAAAAGGGCTTGCTCATTTTAATGTTTGTGAGACAGTGAATGAGCTCTCTTCTAATACAACCATTTGTACTTTTGCCAGGTACCATTGTACTTGTAATTTAGTAGGTATTGCTAAGCAGTGTTGTATGGCTGCTGTTAGCATTAACCCTGGTATTAGTACGTAACATTTCCCAACACCGCTGAACCCCGTATGGGAGGCATTAGCATTAGTACACAACCGGTGGATTTTTAAAATCTTTCAAGGAGAGGAAATTTTACAGAACTGTTTTGTGTTTATTGTATATATGGAAGATCAACTTCAGAATGCTTCACAGTTACTTGTTCCCTCATTCATGTGCACTCAGGGGCATGTCTGTGAGGTGTGCATTCTCTGAGGAGGCCAGTGTTGCCAGTTTTTCAAAGGGTGCAGAAGGTATATGTATATGGCAGCAGTCTTAAACTCCTGTAAATCTTGTGGTTCATAATCTCAAGAACTGCAGTGTTTCTGGCATTGCTGTAGATACTTGAGGGGGACAAAAGTCTCTTGTTTCATTTTGCATACCTGTGTAGAGCTGACCACAGCCACGCCTCTCATTTTTTTTTTATACCATGAAAGGGGGTTTATGGCAGCCGGGGATGATTTAGTAGTTGTGTCAACCTGATAGCAGTCCTAAAAGAAAATGTGTTTCATAGGCACGGTTTGTCAGTTGCTTATAGGTTAGTAATATACTTTTATTCTGTAATAACAAGTTAACATTTCCCCATCAGGTTCTGTACTACTTAAGGCATTTGATAGTGAGGTAGGGCTAGCGAGGACTCTGCATATTCCTTTCCTTCTGCAGGTCCAAGATTGTTACCCTTCTTTTCTGAGGCAGTTTTCCACTTTTTTTTTTCTGGGCTTCTTAACTTGTTGCAAAGACTTTTTTTTTTCGGTACAATGCACTCTCACATTGCACTGTTGGGACAATTTCTTAGCCTTGTCCAATAAATCCAAAGTGTTTCTGTTCCCATGAAGTTCTGTCTCTGATCCACATCCTCTGTTTTCTTCCTCCATTATGAGAACAACTCTGATTTCAAGAAGTAGTTCTGGTGTCAGTTTTATATGTTGGCTTCACTTCCTTGACTATTAGTCCATTAAGCATTTTTCACCCTTTTTTTTTTTTTTTTTTTTTTTTTAATGCAGCCTTTCAGCTTGTTTCACTGGACTTTTTTGGAGTTTTAAGCCACTGACAGGAAACTGCTTTTCCTTAACTGATTTTTATGCAAAAATTGTAAGATTGTCCCTTGATGTAGTGTCCTGGAGACCGTGTGGATAGGATTTCCTCTGAGAGGGAGAGAGAGAGAGAGAGAGTTGAAAAAGCTGAAATACATATGTTGCCCTTAACGTCTGTCTCTACAGATACTTAAAATGTGAGGAGCCCACTTTTGCAAATAATAACACAGATTTCCTCATCCCTCTTTGTTTTCAGGGAGTTAAAGGCGTGTAAGGGAAAAATCTGTGTAAATTTTCAAATCTGTTCGGAAATAAAGCCAAACAAACTTTAAGTGTAGCAGGACTCTGCTATTGCAAATTGAGGGAAGTAAGGTGTTTGACATTGTTTGCAGAGTGGTTTGCATAATAGGAATATTTGTACCACGATTTCTATACGTGACATGTACCTTTCACTCCTTTTTAGAGACCTTTTACTGACCACTGACAGGACAGGTTCAGTATGTTGCTAGATTATGGTTCTGCTACCACATTTGTTATGTGCTTACTGTTGTGTCCAAAACACTTTGTAGGTCTTCACTATCCTAAGGCATATTCTTTGCAATGACCACCCTGAGACTGACAAAAGAGAAGCTGTGGCTGAGAGATGCAGCACAACAACTGTGAGCCATCACAGCAATGCAGAGTCTCTGTGTGTAAATGACTTGCTTTAGATACATCTGGGTCTAGATCCATGTTTGAAGATTGCAAGGCCTGTGTGTTCAGTGGCGGGGGAAATCGTATGCAAAGATTTCAGTGGAGAATTGTCTCTCTTAATTTTCTGTAGTCTTTTTGTGAACTGAGAGACTGTACGCTGTAAAATAATGGTAGAAAATCAAGTTACGTACCACAGGCAGTAGAGAAAAATATGAAATGCTTGAAATTAATAAAATCAGTGGGCATATTACTTAATTCCCCTTTATGTCACAGTTACACGCTTTCTTGTTGGGTGAGGGTTTTTTTTGTTCCCGTACTCAACATTAGCACAATAAGGCCTGAAGTGTCACTCATGTTTCAAATCTAGGCTGTGAATTTTTGAGAGTTTTGGTGGAAGGAGGTTAGTGTAAATTATATCTTTAAAATTTATTCCTTGATTTTGTAGCTGAAAAGAATCGAGCAGACTCTGTGGGATTTGAGGGAACTTGTGTAGAACAATAAAGTAGCTAGAATGTGAATATGAAATACTGCTTGTTGCATGGCAAATATCAACCAGCAATTGATTTGCGGCTAATTAATGGGCACGCTGTGTGAGTGGAATGTTTTCTAATCAATAAAAAGACTCTTATTTTTAATTTTTGATGCTATTAGTTGGCTTCTAGTTTACAGTTGGTTGCTTAGAAGATGTGTTTGAGTTTGAGGGTAGAAGGGTAGAAAACGTATAAGGTATACCCAGAATTTCTTTAATCCATTCCAGATGGACAAAATGTGTTCAGAATGTATTTTATTTAATACCAAATCCAGAAGAGTGACCAGTGTCATGGAGTAAACCTCAGACTTTCATACTCTTACTGGAGTCTTCAAGTCTGAAAGCTGTTTTCTTTTTTTTATTTTTTTTTTTGATAGATTGATTGAAATACTTGACACTGAGTAAAAAGAAAAATAACATTCTCTAAGATAGAAATTTTGAGTGTAATCCCACAAATATCTCTTAATTTTTGCTCACTGAGCGGAACTGGTTACATACCTAATGATTTCCTGAACTGGAAAACTTGAGAATATCTAGCAGCTCACAACGTGGGCCGTGCAGTTCCTCTACTGCCCCCAGTTAAAGTCTTTTGCTACATGAGCCTATGAAACCCTTGGAAATTAAAAGTGCATTGGAGTAAATCAATAAAATACCAAATTACTTTTGCTGTTGATAATAGTGGTATATTAATGCCCACTATAGTTTACAAATAAAACATTTATACACTAGACTTATTACAGAAGCAAAAAAAATCAGTGAAAAATGCTTTTCTATGCTGGTTTTTTCCTTTTTTTTTTTTTTTTTTTTTTTTCTCCAGGCATTTACCTTCTGAGCTGCACAAAGGGTCATAAAACTATTCAAATGATAGTTTTTCCAGGAAATGTTTGATGGTAATAATTTGGGATATCTGTTAGAACACTCAGTTACTGCTTGGCCAGATACATGAGGAAGGGCTTTCTAGCAGTTTGAAATGTCATATTTTGCCTTCTTTTTTATAAAGAACATTAACTTGTTTAAAAATATCTCATTTTTAATTTTTCTTTGTAGTTTTGAGCAGGATCCTAGCATTCTTTGCTTTTCTATTTTCATTTTTTTCCCCCTTTTTTTTCCCTTTCTTTTGCTTAAGTACAGTATCAGGGCTGTTGCTATTTTCACAACTTAAAATGACTGGCAGAATAATGCATATGCAAGCAAGTAGCTGTGCTCCTCATTCTTGACAATCCAGAAGGACATATTAGGCGAGCTTCTATGGTGGATTATCACCAGTTTTGGATTTTGTCTACAGTCTGTTGCATAAATTCTGTCTCTCACCACGCAGGAATACATACTACATTTTCATGTTTTCTTCATGTTCTAAACATCAGTATGGACTATTTAGCTCAACTTCATGCTACATTTTATGAGATTGTTTACGTATAACAATACATTAAAAACATGCTTTTAATTAAGAAATCAATTCTTTTAGTGGTAACACCACACCCATTTAATTCTAGTATTCACTGTTCTTCAGTTTTTCCCTAGTTTACACTGACCTGTCTTAAAGAAGGACATGATTATGCTGTGAGGTCAATGGCAACATGCCCATTATTTCAATAGGGTGTGAATAAGATTTCAATTTGAGTTCATAGCTTGTTAATTTTAATTATGCAAAGTCATGTAGAACCTAACGTGTTTTAGAGCACTGTTTGTTCCATGCTACTTAATAACTTGAAATACTTCGCAGCTTTCAAATGTAGATTAATGAGGTCAGGTGTGTGAGTTTTTTTAACATTTTTAAAATTAGTGGTGGTATTTTCTCTGAAGTTGTATTCACTTCAGTATGACATTCACTGTTCTTATAAACACTCATTATTGAGATAGATAAACTCCTAACTTAATTTTAAAGTATGTTCAGTGTGTTAACAGTAACTTTCCAAAGGGATTAGCACTACTTATAGTTTTTGGTTTTGTTGCTTTTTTTTAACTTGCTTGCTTTATTAGTGAATTTACAGCAAAGAAGTGACACATGAAAGGAAATGTCTGGAAATTTTCCAGTCAAAGAGCAGGTGTAGAATGGACAGGAGCACAGTACATTACAGAATTGTCTCAAGTAAAGAAATATGCTGTACTTTATGCTACAGTTGCAGCTGTTCAGCTTCACTTTCATAGTGCGTGATGAAATGTAGCTTAAAAGGCTATTGAAATTCTGACAAAACTGCATAATGGAGGCTAAGTAAAAATGTGAAGTTAAAATCCCATGCTTGGATAGTTCATAATTGGCATTCTGGCGTGCTCACATATGCTTGGTTAATAAATACTGAAGTTGATCCTGAAATCAGATTTCCTGAACAACAGACAAATTTTTGCTTCAAACTCAAACGAAATCAAACTTTTTTATTCAACTCAGACCAAAACGTTCTAATGAGTAACAAATTTAATGAAGGGAATAAGATGTCATTTTTGTTTGCATGTGGTATATGCAGAATTAAATTACTACTTGTGTTGCATTGTCAAGTTATTTTTGTAATTGACACTTCCTTGAAGGTCCGTGTTTCAAAGTCTTTAATGTATGAAGTAAACACTGGAAAATACGGTCGCTGAGGCACAAACATCGAGATATCACTGAGAACTAACTGAAATTCTGGTGAAAGAATTTATTTTGCAGCAGCGTGTGAAGGAATGGTGGTCTGGCCAACTGTAAAGAATTAAATATGAAATTGTAAACACATTTAATGACTATCAAATCTTACATAGATTTATTCCTCCAAGCTCTATAGCTAGTACAGGTCAGCAATTGCACTATCAACAGTGTGAATAAAAGCATCTCTTTTAATGATGCATAATCAACTATCTTTCTTAGATCACCGCTCATTAATTATCCACACATGCACTTACTCAAAATTGTAAACACTGCTTTTTAAAACTCTTGGTATACATATCATAATATATAATATTTCAAAACTGTATCAAGGTAGTGCATGGACACTATGGAGATAGTCAAAAGCTGTTGCATGTGCATGGTCAGAGCCTACCACTGTGGGGACATGCGGTAGTGGTACCTCAAGCTAATAAACTTCATAAAGAATCTTTTGTTATTTTTTTCAAATTACATGAAGTTGTCTGAGTAACAAGTAATTACTTCTTTAATGGGCAGTACTCTTATTCAAGCAATTTTGCATGGTTTAGTGAATCAGAATGTTAGTTTGTCAATAGTGATAGCTATTACAATGTTTTATGCTTTGGCACAGTATTGTGTGTGGATCCTTTATACTCGATATTTAATGTGCTCTTCCTCTCTTGCATTTTTTAATATAGCAAGAGTGAAGTATCTTTCAACTCTTAAGTGCTGTTGTACTAGACTGAACAATGGTCAAGATGAGTTTCAACTATTTACCACAAATAGAAAAATACTCTTCTATATAAAAAAATACTTTTAAGTTAAAGAAGCTTTATTTTAATGTATAAACATATTATATGTATTTTTTTTTCCCATGTATAAACATGACATTTTATCTAAGTGCAACAAATTGTAAAATGGATAGGGATGTACATAATTTGTTTTAACATGTATTACCATATTAACGTATATAGTTAGGATGGTAAATTCCAGCAATATGATAATTAAGAACAGAAAATAATAGACCCAGCAAGGGGAGCTCCTGGGTGATGTCAGCTCAGAGTGTGATGTATGATGTTGCTGATAATTTGACTTGTAAAATTGTACAAACAGTCACTAAGTTTTGAGAACATATTACAGTAGTGTATTTTCTCAATATCGTATTATGTCAGAATGGTTTCTGGTTTTCTCTGGTTAGTGGAAGTGATCTGAAAACCATGATTAAAAATTACTTTCAATGGATTTGAAGTACCTGATTTTTACTTTCAGAATAACTCCACAAGTATGCTGTACTTAATTTTGTACACAAAGCAAGTAATCTCTTGCAAAGATGAGTTTTAAACAGCTAAAACCCACAGAAGTCTTTATTGTCACCCTTGCATTTTTCTCTTCTCACCTACTTTTCATCATGTGTGGTGAAGATGTTCTTGAATTTGGACCAGAAGTCCTTCTTCTCTATTCCCAATTCTTTACTTCTCTATTTTGGACTAGATGGATGTCGTAGGTCCCTTTCAAATGTAATATTCCATTCTGTTCTTAATGGTTTATAGGAGCTTTCAGTTGAAAAATCTGATTCAGGCAAGCACAGGATATACCAAGTGTTTTAAGGTGAACTTGCATTCTTTCTGAGAAAGGGGAGTTATTTCTTTTCAGTATGTATTTACCTGCCTGAAGATTAAGATTTCCTTTAATACTCTTTATGCTACAAAATGAAGTGTTTTTTTGATGGCAGCACAGTGCAGTGAAATACGCTGTGTTCTAATTGCAGCACAGATTTGTTACATGTATCAGTTTTATTTCAGTGAGTCATGGGTTTTTTTGTGTGTAATGCACAAATTACAGTTATTCTGACAATTAAAAAAAATCCCAGACATCACTGAAAAACATTTAGCTGTTAGATATCAGACACAGTTACAGCTTATTATACAGTGAGGCTTCTTTGGCAGTAAAGGAAGATTTTCATGTTTCTTAACCTCTTCCAAAAGATTTTTCTGCCATCAGAATGTTACATAATTTTATCTTCCTTTGCCTATGACCTTTATACATTTCACTTTTCTTTAAGTGGTTCTGTTTAGTGAGTTATCAGGAAGAATATTTACTATGGCTGCAGTCCTGCATTTTGATCTATAAGTCAAACTCATGCTTATGCCAAGTGCCTTAAATATTAACTTGGCTCTGCACCATTATGTATCTTAAAAAACGAACCCTGCATAAGTATATATCATATTGAAGGATTTGGGCCATATTCTTGCTTATGGGTGACAGCAACTAGATTTATTATATGGGAAGGAGGGGAAGGATCACAGCAACATTGTGTGTGCACGCAGGCATGGGAAACAACACACAAGGCCTCTTTTCCTTTCCACACTTTAATGCAAACAAACAACACCCCGTGTGTCCCTCAGCCTGGAACACCACAGCGTCATTTCTTATAACTGTAGCACTTAGGTCTTTTCTTACAATATCATTGTGCTATTTTTAAAAGCTTTTTCTTCTGACTTTGCTTGCTTTTTTGTCCTGTTATGCTGCTGTTGGGACTTTAGTTCAAGTGATTTGACTTTTGAAGAACTAGGAAGGAAAATAGGAATTTTAACTTTTTTTTTTTTAAAGCCTGCAAAATAATTTTTACTACTTCAGTGACCTATCCTTGAGCTACATCTTCTGCTAAAGGTCACTGTTAGTGATCTACTTATATGCTGCAGATGATGTGTGCCGTAAGGTTTTCCGCTATCCTTGAGGTTCAGGTGCATCCTCTGCTCCCCTGCTGCATGTTAAGGAGATTCTTCTTCCATATAGGTCTTGAATCACTTGTTCCCCAAGTGCCTGGTGCAGCTGTATGGATGTATTTTCTGTGAGGTGGTCTGGAACAATGCTTTGTGAGACTGGTGATACAGATGTGTGTTAGTGTCCTATTTCTAAAATCACCTCATCTGTAGAAATACAATGTTCTATTGTTGAACAGTTACTTCAAATCACAGACCCACAGCAGTGTAAAACAAATGTGTACTTTTGGAAAAAAAAATCTGAGAAAGAGATATCTAATAAGTAGCCCTTGAATTACTTCCAGAGATATCTCACTTCATGTATATATCAAGCTAACAAAGCTGAAGGGTTCAACAAGGCCCTTTGGCTGAGAGTTCAGTTCCTGTGCTACTCTCTAGCCTTGTGAAAGGTTTGGCAGTGGGGACTTAGGCTCCAGTGTTATGGATTTTTCTCACTCAGAATTATTTCCATTCCTGTAGGGTATTTTATTAAGGAACTTCAGCCTTTCTATTGCTAGACTATTGTCTTCACCTTTGGAAATGTTGGCGTCCCTTGATTTAGCATAGGTAGAAAGTGTGCAGTCTGATCTAAAATCTACTGAGGGGCTCAGGAGGAAAACATTTTCATACTTTGTAAGACAGTGTACGGTCCTCATTGTATAAACCTTCTTCGTAGAAGTATATGAACTTTGTGTTTTGTACACAGTTGTGAATTTATTTGGTTCTTGTCAATGACAAGGATATTGCGGAGTTCATCAGTGTGTCATTTCAGAGACAAGACACTTCAGTAATAGTTTTCAGAGGAGCTATTTCCCCACCTTGCCTTTTTACCATTACTTTGTCACTGTGTGGTTTCTTCTAGCTCACAATAAAAGACATAATTTCTGGAATTAAGTGTTTTCAGTTGTATCAAATACTATGATTTTTGTATAATGAAAAAGAAATTGGTTTGTATCTGGTATCACAATATGAGAGAGATGCTTGCATATACAGAGTGGCATTTTAGTGTAATATTTGAAGGGAAGTGGATTATAAAGCCATAACAGAGCAAAGGCCATGTCTATTTCATGTATTGCAGGCTGATGCAACTCTATATCAGGGCATCAGTGTTCACTGCGAGCATGGGGTGATTGCTTGGGAGTGGCTGGGATGGATGCAGCCCTGGGTGGAGATTCCCCATCACTGTCGCCCTGTATTCCAGGAACAGCCTTCAGCAACTTAGTGCTACATTGAAGTCCTTTGTAACAAAGATGATGTATTGATAGCACTACAAGAAAGAAGCAAAATTACTACTAGTATCTATTGTGCATCAAAACTTACCTTGATGGACCATTCTTTCCCATCGTGCTTTCTGCTTCCTCAGTCTTTGCACAACTTGGGTTTTAAAGAGGAGGGAAGATGCAGGCGAGTCTGAGTGTGAGCATGTGTGTCTGTGTGTGGAGAGGGGAACTCACACCACGTCAACGCAGAGCAGGACGAGAGGAGAGGTTATCTGTCAATGCTGCGGCAAAAAAGAAGACCATACAAAACCATACTGGTTGTATGTTGTTATAAAAATGTGCAATTGGACAATGTATGTTGAAGATGCTCCCAGAACAAAATCTTGATGCACATAATTTTCCCAGATAGTTACCAAGTAATTTCCTGTTACATGTGGTGAGGTCAAATCCGAGATTGCCAGCTCATGATTGCTTTGCATTTTCAATTACAGTTTTTTGGAGGAGACTTTAGAAACAAGGTCAGATGTTTCTGAATTTTGCTTCTGCAGATGAAATCTTTGGAAAGAAAGTCGATTTTTTTTTTTTTTTTTTTTTTTAATCGCAGCAAGACTTGAGCATCTTGTGACCGTCTTGTTTTTTAATAGCCATCATAAAACTGCTGTTGATTATACTTAAGTGAACTGTTGTCTATATGTGTTTGAATGTGTTTTCCCACTAAGACAGTAAAACACAAGTGAGGCTGACCTATTTACTTGAAAAATGTAATGAGAGAGCTGAAGGACTGGAAAGGGAATGCTGCACAAGTATTGTAATACTCCTCATACACCTTTTAAGTTCCACAGGGGTTCCAGTAAAGCAGTTTCCTGTTGTTTTACTATGCTATACTTGTAGTAAATATGTGAAAATCTCCTATCCAAGCTTTTAAAAATAGAGGTTCTCTATACCGTCCTCTTTTGTAAAAGTTTTCAGCATTTCTACCTCTGTTGAACTTTTTCTAAGCCACTTAGAGCTAAGCACTAGAGATATATGCTTAGAGCAGCATATTTCTGCTTTTTAATTTGCCAGTGTAAAAGTTTTTTTATTTTACTGGCATATAAAAAAGTAAGATTGTGATTCTGTCAAGGACGTAGTTAAAATTGTGAAATCTGACAGAAGACTTCAATGAGGAATAGAGGCACATTAGAGGTACTAGTATATAAGCTCCATATCCAGCTTATTGCTTAGATCCCGCAGTTGTAGAGTGAATTCTTTGTGGAAGGCCAACTGTCTACATTGAAGGACTGTCCATATGAAAGAGCTGTTTTCTAATATCTAGAAGCTTGCAGAATCCAAGTTATGACCAAGTTTCTACCCCATGTTACTTTTTTCTCCCTGTCTTTCTTGTATACTGCTGAATGTTGTGTGGAAATAAATGGGCTTTGTGTGGTATAGCAGCTTGGGGTGCTTAGTGACAAAATCACATTTTCTGCATATACTCATCAATGTTTCAGACTAGGAACCGTTGTATCAGTTCACTTCTTGTAAGTATTGCCTTTACAAATGTCACATTTAAAAATAAAAAAAAAGCCTTAGATTTACAATAGGATGTAGAAAACTTTAATTATCACATAAAACTTCTTTTCTGTTTTGTGACAAATGTGTGATTTGTTGGTTTTAGTATAATTAAGTTATTGGCTCAGTAGATGGCACTCTTCTCTCTGAGTCACCAAGGTGTTTAGATCATCTGTATTTAAGGTTCCCTTCTTGAAGTACAGTACAGAACTGATCCCAACTCGTTCTGCTCATTAGAACAAGAATATCACTTGATTATAATAATAAGATGAAAATTCCCCATGTAAAGCATCAATCCATAACCTTTCAGTAAAGTTTGTTAGACTTTGAGGCATTGCAGTTGTACTAATACTCTGCACTCGTACTATCAAAGCAGGACTTCTTGCCATGGCTTCTCTGCTTAAAGGTCTGATTCTGCTGCTGCAGACATGAATGCAAATTATCAGCAGTTGTAAAATCATTTTTAACTGCAAAGTACAGTCTTCAAATACATGTCCTTCACTTGTATGTTAGAGAAATTAAGTTGAAAATTGAATTTTACTGCCAATGTACTCGGATCATATAAAGTTACAATCTTACGATTTTGACTGTCTGTACCTTTGTCCATCACATACTGTGGATGTGTCCTCTGAACCCATGGCAGCAAGGGAAATTGGCCTCACTATCTCTGTCATCAGTCTTACTACTTATGTCAGAACCACTAAGCCCTTAGGTGATCTGCAGATTTGTATAACGTGTTTTTTTCTTTTAGCCTTTCATTTAGCAGATTAGGGTAATCCTATTTTTTCTGGTTTTGTGCAGCCTGATCATTGAAAAACAGTATCCACACCTTCTATATACCTTTTTTCTAGTTTCCACAGTGAAGAGAATTGTAGCTATTTACAGCTGGAAATAAGAACCAGGTTTTGAAGTCTGCCCTTCTTGCAATGTGGCTCATTCCATTTTATGGTACAGATCTAAAGTGGCATTGTTGGAGACATCCCATGTCTTTCTTTTTTTTTTTTTTTTGAGAAAGCGGGAAACCCAGGGAAGTCCATCTTAAGCTTTTTACAGTATTCAAGGAGAGCTTCCTCAAGTCAGAAAAGAATGCTGATTTACGGTGAACAGCCATCTTCTTCCTGAATTTTTTGTTACTCTTTAAGAGCAAAATTGACTTTTTCCTTTTCCTTGGGATCTGGTAAAATGACAACCTCTCACACCTCTCAAACAGAATGCAGTTTACAGCTGAGGTGCAATCCTCTGATGTTGTGTGACATGTTGGTCCTCACACCTGTGATATATTCTCAACCAGCAACCCATTCCTAATTTAGTAAAAGCCATCAGTTATTGGTGCCCTCAGGGCTGGTGATCTGTGATATGGTGATGAGCACTGACGAGCAGATCCTTCTAGAATCCAATTTCTTTCTGTTGTGCTTTAAAAGCAGAGTGATTTTGTGTCCTTTGCTGTTCTAATGCTGTGTTATAGCACTGCCAGTTACAACTTCTGTTGTTCTCCAAACATTTATAATCTATTTCTAGATTTTTGTATTTCCAGATTTTTTTTTCCCATGAAGAAAATTGCTCATTTTCTTCCTCTCGCCTAACAACTTAAGGAGTCTTCATGTGATTTGAAATGAATAATAGTTAATTAGTTTCTTTTGTCCAAGCCACACGGATCCAACAGATTATCCTGAAAATGCCCCCACAACCTAATCCCAGAATAATTTTGAATTGATAACCTACATGAATATACAGAGTTTTGACAGTTTACTGCTGCTCTGCAGTCAGAGTCTTTGTCCATGTGGCATGCAGCTTGCTAGGAAGATACACTGCATTCTAGATACTGCAGAAAGTGCATGCTTCTACACATGTGCACTTACCACTATATTTTTCAGTTAATGAGCAATTATTGTGACTCTTCATATTTTGGATTTGAAAGCTTTTGTATTACTTCTTCGAACATGGTTATCATTCAGGGCAGTTCTCTGTGGGTTACTTGAACTTTACCATTTCAGGTTTCTCCAGGTAGAAGATGTATGTCCATATTGCAAAAGCTGCTAGAATGACTGGCATTGCTTTTAGTAGTCAGCTTGCACAAACATTTTAATGACCTTTGATACCTGAGATTTTTCTGTTTTGAGGTGGTGTTATGAAGACACTTGCTCTGGCATTACAGGTATGGAACCTGGTCTGTGGATCAATGGGGAGGCATTTTTCCCCTGTAAAACCAAGTTATGAATAGTTCTTAGGAATAAATTCAATTAAGAATACCTTAAAATGCAGAAAATAAAACCCCTGAAAAATGGCATTGTTTCAAATAAATTTTTTTATTTTATTTTCCTCCATTTTTAGTTCTGCCAAGACCATCAAAAGATCAAGAAGTGATTTGCAAAAAATTCATATAACTTCTGATCTGTTGGCATTTAAAAAATACCAAAACACAGGCAGTTAGATGTTTCTGTTTTGCACTGAGATGTAATTTTCTTAGCCTGGAAGTCGTGTAGCCTTGCTAGTTACTCATTCAAGAATCAGGAAACTTAAGAACTCTTTTTATAATGGCTTCAGTTTCTGTATAAGACTTACTGGGGTGTCAAATCATAACCTTAGTCTGTGGAGAAGGAAAAATACTCAGGTCATACAACTAAAGTATTTTTACATGTGTTTTATTTTTTAAGTTCTTCCCAAAGTTGAGAAGTAGCTCTTAAATGGCTTACAGTTGATATGTTTTGGTGTTTTAAGAGCAAGCTGTCCTATATGAGGCCTACATATGATAACACTGATGCCAGGAAATGTAAGGAAATGTAATTATTTAGACATATGAGCAACTTATTACAAAGTATCAGCAAGATACTACAAGTTAGCTTAGTACAGTTTTATCACACACTAAGCTGACATGGCTAATCTTTCATTGTCAATAAACTCAGAGTTACACAGTTGTGATTCTGAAGGAAAAGATGCTTTAATGTCAGAACTAGAAGGCTAGAAACTGCCAAAATTATTTCTTCCCTATATGGCCACTTACAAATCTTTGGTTTAAATTCAGCTTTGTACTGAGTTGCTGAAGGGATGATACTTAATGACTATCCAGTGCTGCTGTTGGAGCACTGGAATCTCTGTGGTAGGTGTTTGTAATGCCATGTTAGGGCATCAGGTGTTCATTACGAAATATAGTATTATCATTATTTTAGTTATTTCTGAACATTTTGTTCAGATTGCGTTCTTAAAACTGTGGCACTTGGGTGTTTTACAGAGCTGATTGTGTTCAGCTTCCAGATGAGCATGATTCTTTTCCAGACCTTTTAAGATGGCTCTTTGGAAAGCACTGAAGTTGCATTTGGATGGCCTTCACACTGCTTGAGCCAGACCCATGGCAAATCTCTCATTTATTACTCTTGGCAGCTTGAAAAAGGGAGTGCTAAGTGATGGGATAAATAGGGAGGAAGAGGTACAGGCAGTTCCTTAGCTTGCACATTAATTTAGCTGTAATGAAAGGTATTTGCTTATATTGTAATTTTAGGACAGTTAGTCCTAAAAATTGCAAGGTCATAAGTAATGCTGACAAATATTCATTGTCCAGATTCTTTCAACCACATGCCAAAGTGGAGTGAAATACGTTATGCAATTCTGAACAATATGTTTGGAAACACTAAAGAACAAGAAATTGTACTCCAAACACTAGCAAAACCAAGGAATTTTTCAGATGAGTGAAATGCAATCTCTTAAGCCATGAAAGTGTTTATGAATCCTTGACCAAGGTTTTGAAGCTGTTCTCTTTTAGTCATATTTTGGCTAAGGTTGTTATTTATTGGTTAAATAAATTAGCAGCAAATAATAGCAATGGTAAAAGATACAATTGGTCAGGAGAATTGTGTTGTTTTGCAATTCTGTTTCTGGTTGTTTTGAGTCAATTAAACAGATTGTTTGGCAATCCAAAAAAAACTTTGTTCCTCTACATGACTCTTTCAAGGTGGGATTCTAAATAGCATAGTGCTATGCTGAGGGTAGTAACTTCGCTGAAATGCATGGCTCTTTTTTATATTCTCTGCACTGCTGAATTTGCCCTACCTCCCTGCATTACTGGAAGGAGACTCAACTTCTGTGAATTCTCTAACTAGTTCTAGAACTTAAAAACACTCATCTGTCTTAATACTTCTACATTTTTAAGTAATTAAAAAAGAAATTACTTTGGACATTTTGGTTTAGGCTTTTACAAGTTCTTCCAAGCAAAAGTGGGGATTTGATTAAGTATTTACATTTCTAAATTACTCGTTTTTGTTGAATAAAGCCACATAACATTAATAGAAACATAGAAGTAACTAAAACTGAAAAAATTAAGAACCAGATCAAATTTAAGATCAAATAGTGGTGTTTTGTGTATGTTACCCCACCTTTTTCCAAGCATCCTTACTTTATTAAATAAACTTCAATATTAATCTTTATTTATGTGTAATTTGAGTGGAAGTTAAGTGTTTTGATTCACCAGCTTCACACAGATCAAGGTAGTAAGATAATTTGTGATTTTGAAGCAAAAAAAAAAAAACCTATTTTTCATCCACAGTGGAGAGAAATATTTTATTGGATATTAATTTTTCTTGTTAGCAGAACTTATGGTACTTACTTGCGTTTATTTATAATGGCTTAACTGCATTAATTGCCAAAACTTACTGAGCTGGAAAAAATAAGGCATATTTATTTTTCTTTTGGCTTGAACGTCTTTGGTCTCTTACAGTTGGTGTTTTATGCAGTTGTGTTAGCTTTTCAGAAGGGTATGTGTCTTACAGGACAATATTAGGCACTTAAAACTCAACAGTCAACTAATAAGGGAATGCAATTCAAGAGGTTTCATATGTAGTTGTTACTAAGATGTAGGACTGTTCCAGCTTGGAGTGGGGTGGAGAGGGAGACTTCTTCGAAACTTTTTTTCTTTATTGATAAAATATTTAGACTAGAATAACTACAGTCAACAAGGACAAGGTTCATGAATACCTGAGGAACCTTAACATACACAGTCCATGGGGCCTGATGAGATGCACCGCAGAGTACTCAAGGAATTGTCTGATGCAGTCGCCAAGCCGCTGTCCATAATATTTGAAAAGTCCTGGCAGTCAGGTGAAGTCCCTAGTGACTGAAAGAAAGGAAATATCACTCCTATTTTTAGAAAGGGTAGAAAGGAAGACCCTGGGAACTACCACCCTGTCAGCCTCACTTCTGTGCCTGAGAAGATCATGGAACAGATCCTCCTAGGAGAAATGCTAAGGCACATGGAAGACAGGAAGGTGATTCAAGAGAGTCAGCATAGCTTTACCAGGGGCAAGTCCTGCCTGACCAGTCTGGTGGCTTTCTATAATGAAGCAACTGCACTGGTGGACAAGGGAAGAGATGTGGACATGATCTATCTTGACTTTGCTAAGGCCTTTGATACTGTTCCCCATAGGATCCTCCTTTCTAAGTTGGAGAGATATAGGTTCGATGGGTGGACTATAAAGTGGATAAGAAACTGGCTGGATGGTTGCAGCCAGAGAGTAGCAGTTAATGGCTTGATGTCTAGCTGGGAAAACGTGACAAGTGATGTCCCTCAAGGGACAGGCTGAGAGAGTTGAGGTTGTTCATCCTGGAGAAGAGGAGGCTCCAGGGAGACCTGAAAGGATCCTACAAGAGAGCAGGGGAGGGACTACCCACAAGGGTTTGTAGTGACAGGACAAGGGCTAATGGCTAGAAAAGGGTAGGTTTAGGTTAGATGTTAGGAAAAAGCTCTTCAATATGAGTGTCGTAGATCCCTGGAATAGGTTGCTCAGACGGGTGGTGGAGACCCCATCCCTGGAGACATTGAAGGTCAGGCTTGATGAGGCTCTGAGTAGCTTGATCTATTTGGAGATGTCCCTGCTTATTGTCGGGGGGTTGGACTAGATGACCTTTGGAGGTCCCTTCCAACCCAAACATTCTATGGTTCTATGAACTATGGCTGTAATGAAGTTTCCATTTTGAGTATGTTGTTTACTTTCCTTTTCAATGAATATTCTGAAGAGTTGTATTATAGTGCCATAATTATTATTGCGTGAGCTTTAAGTAAACGTTTTTAAGATTTTTATTTAACACTTAGTTAGAATCTATGGAGTTCATGTTGTAAGGGACTGCTGGAGGTCTTCAGTCCAATACTCTCCTCTAAGCACAGTGAGCTATGAAGTCAAACCAGGTTGCACAAGGCTTTATCTGATGAAGTGCTGCAAAACCTATTTGGACAACTCCCTCACTGCTCAAATGCCCTCATAGGCAAAAAGGTTCTTCTTACAGCTCATCAAAACTTATGCTCAGCATTTAAAAACTTATAATAAGCAATTCTTTAATAGTCTAATGCTAATAGTCAGTATGTAGTAAAAATAAAAACCTGCAAGTTCAGGTCACTTTTACTACAAAGGAGTAGTCAGTTGGTTCACAAAAATAATGGAATTATTCTTTTATAACATTTGTAGAGGAAACCAAACTAGTTTCATAAATAAAACTGCAAGCATTTAAAAAAAAGAAGTGGGTAAATGCTTAATGGGCTTAGTAGGAAGTTAAAACTAAGGAATCAGTGAGAAATTCCTTTTGACAATAAGGTATTTTGAATACGTAACTGATAGCTTAGTTTGCAAAATTCATATGCAAGGAGAGGAATCTGATAGGCGCATCCTTTTGCAAGATAGATCACTGTTGTTGCAGCCCGTTTTCTTTTTCAGTTACTACTGGGTCTTCTGTGATTCTTTATTGACAGAAATACTAAAATGAATTGCACCTGTTCCACTTTTCGATTCTTTAAGGTATGAGAAGCCAGGTGTGTGTGCGTGCAGACAGTCTGGATAGACACTGTTGAATAATCCCAACTTCTATACAATAAGAGGAAAGGGATTTCTGGAGAGACTTTGTTGTAAAGTTACTGTTCTCATGGTAGTCAGCTATAAAGTCGCAACAGTTAAGTTACTGTTGTCATTAGAATTGTTTATAAAAAATACGCTAGACAGAAAATGGTAATGTATGCCACAGAGACTTTTTTTTTTTTTTTTGACTTGAATAGAGCAAATATTTCTTCCTGCTGTGTCTTGTATAGAGAAGAACATGAAGCAGAGATTTATGTGTAGTTCTGGACTGGATGGATCAGTTCCACTTTTTGATACAGATCAGCCTGAGGTGCAGATACTCCTTTTGCTATCGCATTTTAAACAAAAGAAAAGTAAATTAAGTTCCTTTTAGTCTTAACATGACAGGACCTTTGGGCGGACGCCCTCTCACAAACCTGGACAAGATCTCAGTCATGTTATTCCTCCTGTAGACTTATTCTATGTTAACTTCTTTAAACTTACCTTTGTTACAACAGTCATTGCTTCAGCTGCCATTTCATTCTGTCACTCTGAATTTCTTCTCCTCTCTGTTCACAGGCAGTCTACAAAATTTATTAGCTTCAAAATCTGTTTAGCTCTAGAACACAGCAGCAGCCTGTTTGATGGAATTTATGCATGTCATCTGGATGGCTGCCACAGATGCCCAGGACTTGATTTGCTTTGTATGTTGTTTAAGCACTGGCAATCGAATTAGTTGCTGGTTTTTTGAAGCGAATAAATCCTTTTTTGTAATTTATTGTAACATGCTTATAGAAACAAACACCAAACTTGTAAAATAGACTGTTTGCTGGTAAAGCAAAAATTCCTTTTGATACTAGTCAGGGTTAAAATAACTTGAGTTGAGTAATTGTCTTTATTTTTACCCCTGAAAAGAAGCCAGCAAACAGATTTTATTCAAGGTTTTAATTACTATGTTAAGATACCGAAATTCATCTCACTGTTTAAATACAGTCTGTGATTACTCAAATGCTTTGTGATTGTTTAAATGTGCCAAGGCATGGGGCAATGTGTTCTCTTCATGTTCAGGGAAAATAAATTGTAACGGTAAATGCTTAAGAGTTTCAGTCCTTTTCTCAGAAATTTTGTAAAAATACCAGCCAGAAGTAATAGGAAAAAAAAAATCACTACTACTCTTTCTTCTAGATTCTGTTTTCTGATAATACGATTATTGAATTTACTGAAAAGTGTACATTTAATATTGTATACTGTACGTTATTAATCCAGCACATTAAATATTAACAATCATTGGGAAAAGAGTAAAGAACTTCATGTGATTTAATAAACAGGGCATGAAATAGCTACATCTCAAATAGCTTGTGTCGTTCTGGCCTTCTGGTCTCGAGGTCTTAGGAGAATTGGAAAAAGAGACACAAGGATGGTCGAAAAAAGGAGGACTTTCTTTACAAGGAATGGCTAAGTTGAGGACTGTTACTTGGATGAGTCACGTTTGGGAACAGTAAAATCTGGAAGGATATTACAGTGATCTGTGAAGTAACAGATCGTATGTAAGGCATAAATAAGGAACAATCATTCATTGCATCTTTCAGTACAAGAATTAGAGGCTGCCTAGTATACCTTGCAGAAGAAAGGCTCAAAACAAGGAGTGGAGAAGCAGTACTTTATGCAAGAGTTAGCTGACATTGAGATTCTGTGGCAAACCACATTATGGAAGCTAGACATATGTATTTGAAAGAGATTGAAATGAGATTGAAAGGTTGGCTAGGCAAGTTCACAGAAGAAAAATCCATTGAGAATTACTAAATACCCAGGAACACATCTGTCTCAAAAAATCTGAGCTGAAAATAGTTGGAAGTTCAGAGAGTATTGGGGCAATTGCCATTTTGTGCTTGCACCAGTGTTATTCTTTCTTGGGCATTCTCTTAGATCATCATAAAGGCAGGGTACTGGGATAGTGGAATCTTTGGTCTGGCCCCTGTTGCAATTCATATGTTCTCATTTTTGTACCAGATGTGATCTGTCACCCTCGTAAACTACAAATAGTTTGTACAACCTACCTCAAGTACCAAGCTTTTTATCCCATATACAGTGTAAAAATAAAGGCAGATAGTGGACATTTTGCATAGGAAGTCATGTGTGATCTTCTGAGAAACTTGTAAACTCATCATATACAATATTTAGAGAGTTAGAAAAGGAAGAAAGAACATATCCTCAGCAAAAACTTATATTTGCAATATGTTATTGCTGTAATTGATCTCATTTATTTCTGTACAACCTAAAACTTGGTTAGTAATCATAGCTGCTAGCTCTGTTTCCCTCCTGCCAAAGGTCTAGACTAGTGGCTTCCTATAAATGGTTTAGTGTAATATTTTCTGCTCTGTGGCAGGATGCCCCCAACCACGCCTATGTAATTAGTTTTGCCAGTCTTCCTTTTTCCCAGACTTTGTTGCTTTAGTGTACTCTAAAAAGCATTGCCCTACAAGCTGCTTGAGCTGCTCTCAGTCAATGCCATTTGAACAAAGGCTTTATGTGTTAGTTGCCAGACATCTCCCGAACGCACTGATAGAAAAATTGCTAGCAGTGTACTTGGAGTAGATATGCAGAAATTTCTGTTCTCTAGGCCAGCTTTAGCTAATCACATCCATGTAACTTCATCTAAATTTTGGCTCAGTACTGAGAATGTGATAAAACTATGGAATCACTTTTGAGGAAGAGAATACAGCAAGTTAAGTATTACCTATGTTCTGGAGATAGCGCAAATGCTGAACCTCTCAATTGTCTCTGGGTGGTAATGAAGTCATGATTGTCATTCAGGTAGGTAGATCAACATTTTTGATGTGCTAGTATAAAAAACTTTCTGTGGTGAATCAGGAGCTATACCATGAAGGAAAATTAGATATACCACAATAAAGTTTTGAAATATTCCTTGTGATTCTGCTAGATTTAGACTCTCTGTTTGTTTTTATGGGTTCACAGTCTCCAGCTTGCAAGCTTTGTCCCTTATTATCATAATAAATTTTCAGATCTCTAAAATTTTGAAGTCTACATATCGTTTATCTATACAAAGGGTGTTTTTATGATTGTATTGAAAGATACCTGATTGAGTAGTCTCAGTGTAGAAGAGGACTTAAAGCCTAGCTTGAAATAGAATTGGAGCTCTTTCTGGACTGTAGCTTATGCTGTCTGTCCTGCTATCAGTAAAGTGATTCCAATATACTGAGGTCTCAGTCAAACCTCTTTGGCTATCTTGGGTGTTGATACTAAATGCAAAAGCACAGAATTTGTTGCAGGGTGTAAAAACAGAAAGAAGCAAGACCAATCTTTGGGTATCTACCCTAGGGTGAGCCTGTTGATGCCACCATGACTGCTCTGTGGGTATCCCTCAAAATTATCTTTGTAGTAGGGCAGGTCTGTTTGTATAAGCTAGTTCATGATAGTTTGATCCATCAATCAATATCTGGTAATCAAAAGGTTGTGGAGAGACAGTTCTTCTGGAACTTAGGTTCACTGGGGATCACAAAAGAAAATACATGGAGGGAGAAATGAATTAGAGCAGCAAGCCTGTACATGTTGGATACAGAATAGAAAAAAGGAAGATATACCTTCTAATGACAGAGAAATCAAGGGAGCACAGAGAGTGACGTGACATTGCTAGGGGCCTTCAAGGGGCAGGCTTTGGAGCCATAGGTGCCTGGCTGTTTCTTCAGTGATAGATTTTGCATGTAAAGCTGTATCTGGAGTAATTCTAGAGTCTACACTGTACTAACTCATTACATTAACTGACAATGTTCCTTTACCTTCATGATATTTTTGTTGAGCTGATACTTTCTTTCTTATGATATCAGGGCCTTCATTTTGTCTTTAGAACTAATTTTGTTTACAGATTTATCTATGAAGTCCTCTGTTTTCATGTAATTAATATCTTTTGCAATAGCTCTGCTATATGCTTGCCTGACCCATGAACATGGTGTTGAAGAAAGGCCTCTCTGTTGATGTATTTTTCATCTCAGCAGAAATTTTTTTTGACACTCTAGGGCAGAAATTTGTGTTGAAATAATCTTTTTTTCAATCATAATCTCAAGACCTGCTTTGTAATCTGTCCTAAGTACACTGATAATACTGATTATGGTAAATGTACAACTACTGTTCTAATGTTACATTGCCAAAATTGATGAAGACAACAGCATTTAAAAAGTTCTCTCAAAACAAAGCTTATTTTTCTGTTCTGACATTTGCATTTGTCATTTAGAAGTAGTAGTATGGAAACATTGTTTTTACAGTGCAATTATTTAAAATAGTTCTTTTCATATAAATTAGTAGAGTTGGAACTTACAGCCATAATAGTTTTTCTAGCTGTAACTCAGAATTTCATTTGTCTATCCAAGCTAAGTATCAGAAGGAAGTCCAACAGGGCCAGACTTAGGTTGTCTATAGCACTTTAGAAGACATGGAAGGCTAATAATAGAAAAAGCTATTTCTGTTGAGTGATGTATATTATTCTTTTCCTTCCTTGGTTTAAATAGCCCTTTTTGGTTTGAGGTTTTTGAGGAAGAAACCAAATAAGATGTGTACTTTATTTTAAGGCAGAATGCTGTTGTGGTCTGCTGCTTTCTGTAAGGCTGAGGATACACTGTAGTAAAGCTTTTAAAAAGGCATCCAAAAGTGTTGTGTTATTAAGAGTGTTGCTGTTTGTAAACTGTGAAAATCTAATGAATGACCAAATTATCTTGAGTGAACTGTTGAAGAATTATGGTACAAACTGCTGTTTTTATAAAAACAGAGCAGAAGTCAGTATTTGTTTTGTAACTGTTTTTCCACACAATTCTCTAGTGCTAGGGCCGTTATCTGCACTTGCAGCAGAACCAATTTTTAATAATAACCAAGAATATGTATGCAAAAGAGTATGGTAAAACTACAAGCTACTCACTGTTTTTTAAATTTTTACTTTCCGTAATTCAGAAATAGCATTTGGAATTGTCAGGTTTTTGATCCTTTTAAGGGAAGTCTGATATTTCAGTTTGGTTCAGCTTTTTTAGTTCAGTTGTAGGTATTGGAACTAGATTAACTTAATTTTTTGAAATTTTTTTTTTTTTTTGTCTGGTCTTTTAAAACCTATTCAAATATGAGATATATATCATTTGGTGCATAGATAAATCATTTTGCATAGCATGAAGAAGAAAAAGTAAAAAGATCAAATTCTAATGAACCTGTTATGTTTGTTATTAAGCAAGGGTGTATGAAAAGGGCAGTCCTTACTTAAATAGGTTGTAAAAACCTACAACAATAAAAAAAAAATGCCAAAACCTTCCTTTCAGAGATAACATATTTGGAAATGTTCCCTAAAAATGAACTCTTAATAGTATTAGTTGGCTCTGTTTCCTCTTAGTCAGGACAGAACCAGTTCTTAGGCTTTATATGTTTTTTTTCTCCTGACAGCCTTTTCAAACAGGCTAACTGGCAAATATGTAGTATTATATATATATATATATATACAAAGTACGTGTTCAGCTTCATATCCAGTCATACCTGTGTTTTTGGATTGTCTAGCCTGAATTTTCTTATATTCATGTACTTTTTACATTTATATTCCAGCCATCTTGGCAGTTTTTTCCTCAGCAATTTGCTGTGATTATTATTTTTCTTTCCTGAACTCTTTTTCGTTAAGAAATACTCCTTCAAAAGCCTCAGGTTTTCTTCTATCAATATCTATCTCAAATATTACTCATGCATATTGGTACCTTTCATGTAATTTTAGAGTCAGTTCATTTGCTTGTAAGTAAGAAGCTCATGTTTTGTACTGATTTTGAACAGATTGCATTTCTAGTAAGAGTTTTCATGCTTTATTCGTTTATATATAATGTGGTTTGTTGATTAATTAATCAACTAATTGATTAATCTTGTTGATTAGTTAAGTTCTTCATAGTGTATCCAATGGTAGTATTCATCTATGCTGCCAATTCTGTTACATATATATTTCTATCCCATTGTTAATTTGATGCAGGTAGTCTTTCTTTCTTGCACAGTGGGCCTTTCTGGTAACAGCTAGTAACGATGGTGCTTTGTGGAGACTTTTCCTTTGCTGGGCCATTTCACATAATCAGACTGGTGAAAAGGACAGTGTTATTCCTGAAGGTATAAATACACATTAACATTTAAGAAGTAATTAATTTATCTACTACTGTTAATACTGCTATTGCAAAAAACATTTTGAACTGTAATAAACATGCTTCAGGAAGTTTTAAAAGCCCTAGAGTTCAAAGGAAGGCGGCAGAAAGGCCACAGTGTAGTGGCTGGGAAAGTTCACTTTCTCAATTTAACTTTTTTCAGGAGTTCACCTCACAGGAGGGGTGTTCCAGCCTTCTGATCATTTTTGTGGCCTTCCTCTGAACCTGCTCTAGCAGATTCATGTCCTACTTGTCCTTTGAATTCCAGAGCTGGATACAGCACTCCAGGTGGAGTGTCATGAGAGTGGAGCAGGGAGGCAGGATCACCTGCCCCAACCTGCTGACCACGCTTCTTTTGATGCAGCCCAGGATATGGTTGGTTGTTCTGGGCTGTGAGTGCACATTGCTGGCTCATGTCCAGCTTTTCATCCACCAGCACCCCCAGGTCCTTCTCCTCAGGGCTGCTCTCAATCCCTTCATTCCCCAGCCTGTATTGATAATGGGGGTTTGCTCTGACCAAGGTGCAAGACCTGTTGACTTATTGAGCCTTCTGAGGTTCATATGGGACCACTTCTCAAGCTTGTCTAGGTCCCTCTGCATGGCATTCTGTCCCTTTGGCATGTCAACCAAACCACTCAGCTTGATGTCATCTGCAACTGTTTATGTCATTGATAAAGATGTTAAACAGTTCTAGTCCCAGTACAGGCCCTGAAGGGCACCACTTGTCATCAGTCTCCATCTGGACATTGAGCTGTTGACCTCTACCCTCTGGATGCAACCATCCAACTAATTCCTTATCCACCCAAAAGTCCACCCATCAAATCCATATCTCTTCAGTTTAGACAGAAGGATGTTGTGGGGGATCATGTCACAGAAGCCCAGATAGACAACATCCATAGCTCTTCCCTTGTCCACTGGTCTAGTCATTCCATCAGAGAAGGCTGCTAGGTTGATCAGGCAGGACTTGCCCTTGGTGAATCCGTGCTGGCTGCCTCAAATCACCTCCCTGTCCTCCATATGTCTTAGCATGGCTTCTAAGAGGATCAGTTCCATGGTCTTCCCAGGCCCAGAGGTGAGGCTGACAGGTCAGTACTTCCCAGGGCCTTCCTTTCTACACTTTCTGAAAATGAGTGCAGTGTTTCACTTTTTCCAGTCATCAGCGACTCACCTGACTACCAGGACTTATCAGGAATCACGGAGATTGGAATCAGGAATCTTGGCAACTGCATCAGCCAATTTCTTCAGGACTCTGGAACACATCTCATCAGGTTCCATAAGCTTATGTACGTTCAGGTTCTTCAGGTGGTTGTGAACCTGATTTTTGCTTAAAGCAGGAGGGGCTTTGCCTCCATGGTTTCCATCTTGTGGTCCATCAACATGGAAGGCGTGAGGGGATAGATTGCCAGTGAAGTATATGGCAAAAAAGTTGCTGAGTACCTCAGCCTTCTCCTAGTGTGTTGTTACCAGCTTGCCAGCTGTCTTCATCATAAGGGATACACTTTCTCTGACCTTTCTTTTCTGGTTGTCATACCTGTGGAAACCCTTATTTTTTGTATCTTACCAAGTTCAGCTCCAGCTGTGCCTTGGACTTCCTGACCCAAGCCCTACACAACCGAGCAGCATCCCTATACTCTTCCCAGAATGCCTGTCTCTGCTTCCACTGTCTGTGGATTTCTTTCTTGCATTTTAATTTGACCAGCAGGTTTTGACTCATCCATGCCTGTTGCTTGCTTTCCTTGCCTGTTTTCTTGCACCTGGGAATTGAAAGCTCTCATGCTCTATGGAAAGTGTCATTAAAGATCTGCCAGCTGTGTTCAGCTCCCTTGTCCTAGAGGGCAGCTTCCCAGGAGGTTGTGTTGATGAATTCCTTGAAGAGGTGGAATTTTGCTTTCCTAAAATGTGGGGTCCTGACATTGCTCTTCATATGATCCCTATCCCTCAGGACTGTGTATTCCACCAGTGCTTGATCACTGCAGCCCAGGCTGCTTCCAGTCTTGACACCGTTAGCCCCCTTCTGTTGTTGACCCTCAAGTCCAGTATGGCATCACCTCTGGTATGCCTGTTTATTTCCTGGCTGAAGAAGTTATTCTCAGTGCACTCCAGGAGTCTTCTGGATTGCCCCCAGCTCACTGTGCTACTTTTCCCGCAGATCAAGATGGTTGAAGTCCCTCAGTAGGTTGAGAGCCTACAAGTGCAAAGCCTTCTGTAGTTTGCTTAGAAGGCTTTGTCAATAGGCTCTCCTTGATTGGGTGTCCTGTATTAGACGTCAGTGACAGGTCTCTAATTCTTAACCATAAGCTTTCAGCTTGCTCATGGCTGTTCTTCAGGGACAGCTCTTCACACTCTAACCATTTCTTGATGTAGAGGGCAGTGCCTCCACCCCTCCTTCCTAACCTGTCCCCTCTGAACAGCTGTAGCCATCAATAGCCATGCTACAGTCATAGGATTCATTCCACCAAGTTTCAGTAATGACAACCAGGTTGTAGCTTTCTTGCAGAATAGTGGCTTGCAGTTCCTCCTGTTTGTTGCCCATGTTGTGCGCATTGGTGTAAAGGTACTTCAGCTGGGTTGTTGGCCACGTTACCTTCTCAGAGGAACTCCCCTTAATACCCTTGAGGTATTTCACTTGTGTTTCCCTGTTGGTCCCTAATGCCCCCAGAGCCCCTGTCTCATCTCTGTAGGGCTTTAAGTGTCCTGCAGTCTCTCCAGCATGCCTTGGAGCAACAGTTTCAGGGTATTTACTGCCACCCTCTCCCTCTAACCGTGGTGTGGCATCTCACATCTTGTGGGGTTGTCACAGGCAAACCTGATATTATCCCTCTCTCTCTTCAAGGGGGGGTGATAGGTCTCAGTCAGGAAAGGTATCAGTCTGTGCTGTCCTATAATCCCTGGAAGCACTCCCAAATGACAACTGGGGAGGGAAGGGCAGGTGAACTGGATAATCTAGTACATGTGCTTTCAAACGCAGAATGAACACATTATCAACAGTCTTGCCTCATACCTCTTTCCACATTCCACTTCCCCAGCTTGGTCACATTTCAGGTACATCTATACCCACTTTATTAGGTGGCATGTCGTCTTCTCTTCCAAACTAGGCAAAGGATTTCCTTGGCTGCCTCAAGATGATCAGGCTGCTGTCTTATCCCAAGTTTTTTCGCAACCTGCATATCTGTATTCTTATATTGAAATTTTGTGTGGTAGCCCATTTACACTTGCTGTTGGTGAGTCAAAAAGAATATATATTTACACCTTGCAAACTGCATTTTTGCATAACTTTCATGACTGGTGCTATAATTTTTAATGGTTGAGGTAATTGTTGGCTAGAGAATTTATCTTTTGGTTGTCTTTGGCTTCTGAAGTATTTACTAAGGTCCTGGTGACAGCTATGACCCATCTTCACCATTGTGGTGGTGTTGTTTTGTTTAGTTTGTGGGTTTTGTTTGTTTCTATTTTTTTAAATAGCAATTAAACCTATCTAATCTCATGGGTATTCTGGATGATTTGTGATTCCAAGGGTTTCTTGGCTTGAAGCTGCTATTTGGCAAGTATTGACTCTATAGCATTCCATATTTTGGAACCCACCACCTGTGTGTTAAATAGATTCCTTGGATGCTCAAAATAAATTTAGAGGAAGTGGTGTCAAAACAAAAAAAAATGGCAAGTCAAGCTATTTCAGTTAAATTGTGTAGAGGAGCAAATGATGGAATTGAGCAGTTTGATCCATGAAAAGTGAGCTTTCAAACAAATCACAAGCAGAAACCATCCATATGAAAGGAAAACAAAAGAAAAAATGGGGCTTGAAGGTGATGTAGGTAAAATAAATCATTGCCCATTGAAAACTTGTGGTCTTTTTCTGTTAAACTGAGGCATAAGAGAGTGTATGAGTACTCCTTACAGGAAGTTAATTATTGCCTGCAAAATTTGAGTATTTAATGAAGCCACAAGTAGAATACGTTGCCATGTTCTTGCAAAACAATATTCCTGCAAACAATTAGTGCATTGGAGAATAAAATTATGTTTTCCTTTGTTTTTTGATCTAATTCAAGTTTTGTTATTATCATGTTTCTTACAAATGCTAGCCTTTGCATAATGAGGAATACTCACTTCCCAGCATAAACAGAAGGATACCATGGGCTTTGTTTTTCAGTAATGTAACAGGAACAAAGGACTTATATAATTCTACTATCACAGTTCCTTGTCAAACTGAACTGAAAGCAAAAAGTTGGTTCATATTCATACTTGTATGGGGGTAAGCAGATTCAGGCAATTTTTCAGCTCTGCTGAAATCAGTGAGCTTTTACTTGAGTTTAGTGGAACTGGCCGCCTTCTAAAACATTTTATGGCATTTTATTTAAGGACATATGCCTTTAATTATTTTTTTTTTTTTTTTAAATTGGATATTAAAAACACTAAGACAAATAATTCCTGTGTGTTACACAGACTTCCTTGTGTTTAGTTCTAAACTACGCATTAAAGAATTTGAGCAAGTTTGGGTTTTCTCACTAAATAAGTCTGATCTCTGCTTTCTCTGAATAAGAACTTTGCATGAATTTTAATAGGATTAGGTCCAAGATGTATAAATAAGAAGTTTGCTTCCTTAAATATGTGAAAGGCAGGAAATGTTCAGTAAAAATCTTTCTTCCTCCCTGTACCTGTGTCATCTTAAAGCTTTGTGACATGCAAACTCTGATTATGTTCCCAAACTTTTTATACAAGAATGCTGATTTGATTACCTCCCCCTCTTCGAACAGCAGCTGGGAAATCAGTGAGAGCTTTGTGTGCATATAAGATGGCAGAGTTTGAATCACCTTGATGAGATCAGTGTTTGTGAACATTAGGGTTCAAAATCAGAGCTTAATCCCACAAACTGCTCCACATTCACAAATGACAGGAATTCCTTCTGGTCACAGCAGTCTATGTGCACAGAGAATTCATGGGGTGGTAGGCTTTGTTATTTTGTCCGTGGATTTGGCTTACAGGCAGACCTTAACTCTTAGCACTGAAGGGCATGTATCTCATGATCAAACTCCTATGTGATAGCAGTCCTTAGGCTATTTTAACAGAAATGTCTCATGGCCTGAAATTAGTAGCTATTTGGCTTAAAAATTAAAGCATAAAGATAGTATCTTTTCATCTTTGTTTTCACTCACTGTTCAAAAGATAGAAATTTTTCTGAAATACAGTGCAAGGACATGAGTATAAATCTTCGAAAACAAAAGGTATTATAGGAATGTTCTCATATCACTAGCCATATCATAGGACTGGACATTCAACATTGGAAGGTGTAATTAATGAGTTGACTTCTGCATGACCACTGCTATTATTATTATTAACTGTGCTGCAGAAAACTTTTGAATTCCATTTTCAGCTCCAGATGCGTAGAAATGTTAACTACGAAAAGCTCACTGAGCTTCTGTATTTGAAGACAATGTCTAGCTTTTTGCAAAAGTGTTTTTCATTTTAGTTCGTATTGGTATACTCTTAAGAGACAGAATCATTGGAAGATAGATAATGAGAAGGGAAGTATAATGGTGGTTCACAAGATTATTTTTTATATCATTGTTGCTGTAATAATTCAGAGTTAGTTATTCTGAGTAAGCAAAATTGAATTTGATTTCGAGTAGGATCAAAGTTTAAGTAGTAATAGTAAATAATTTTAAATATAATTTAGTTGATACGTGTGAGAGTGTAGGAGGATTCCACTTACATTCAAAAAGTAGAAGTGAAGTGTTATAAATCAGTAGCAGTCTATACACATGCTGCTGTGCTTTTGTAGCAGCATGGTGGACTGCCATGCTCCATAAAGAAGCCGGTGATTACAAAGATCCACTTGAGCCATTTTTTTCTTACTGGCAGGTGTCCCACTGGCCTGAGGCCAGCGGCTGTGGGTGTACTGCAGCTTGCAGTTTACACCAGGGTGTAGAAAATGCCAAGAGCAGCTGGCTGCACATAATTAAGCTGATTGCGGTCTGACAGCTTGAACTATGATACAGATATGTCATAAATACATAAAATATCGTATAAATTTGATTGTCTGACATATTTTATCTACTTTTTTTCTCCTTAACAGATATGATATCTGCACTTATAAAAACAAGCCTTGTGGAACACTGGGTAAGGTTATAAAGAGAAATTTCAGTTTGTATTTGCTGTTTCTTTGCTTTATACTCAGCTATTGATTTATTGACTTATTAGATATTTTTCAGTTTATGCTTTCAAATTTTGCAGTTTTTTCAATCATGAACAATGAAAAGTACCCTAGGTGAGTTTTGGCTTTGGTATGTTCCTGGAAGTGAAGTGACCGGCTTCTGTGTACTTCTTATCTGGCAGCTGTAGTTCTGATAAAACATTGCAGATGACTCAAACTTATATTTTACAGACTAGAACTTGTTGTTTATTTCCATTTAACCTGTCTCCAGACCTAGCTAAAAAAAAAAAAAAAAAAAGACCTCAGGAATGTTAAAAAACAAACCAAAAAAAAACTTACAAAAGGAACAGGGCTTTGAGGTTTAAACTGTTGCTCTGTTGTACACTGAGAGAGAACACAGATGCAGATTCTTACTTTCACAGACTTTGAGAAAAATACAATATAAACTACAGTGATACTGAAATGCCTTAAAACAATACTTTGACAATGGAGAAGCACACATAAGCAACCTTACATGCAGGATGGAGACCTGTTGTTTTCTCCATATCTAAATTTGTCACCAGAAGTTATTTACTATAGCATAGTTATTACCTTTAATAGTGTTTTAATATATGAAGGAAGCACTATTCAAAGCCTAGTGTAAAATTATTTTTTTTTCCAATTTGGATCCTTTCATAAGCCTCTTTCTCAAAAATAATTAAAGATACAATTCTAATTTGTCTAGTTCAGATTATTACTACTTTCCTCACTCAGAGCTCATGGTTGTATTTGCTTTGTCTTTCTCTGTATTACTGTATTCTTTGGTAGCCTTAACTCAATTTTTCCACAAGTCTCACTCGAGTTGGCGTAACGCTTCTGGCACAGGGATGTAGTTTACATGGGAAAAGGTACCAGAATTTTGCTTGCTGTAAATATTTCTGCATGTACCTGATTTTCTTTGACCTTTGTGTGAAGGAGGCAAAACTGATGAGACTGCCTATATTAATGTCATAGAATTGTCTTTGCAAGTGTTAAAAGAAGAAAGTTTGAAGGAGTGTACATTCACATGTGACCTATTTGATTTTTTTACATTATAATTTAAACACATATCAATAGCGTTCTAGTTCTTACTGTATCAGCCTTTGGCATAAAGGCAAATTCTGCTTCACTTGAATCCAGCATAACAGAGAATAGACTTCGGTGGATGTTTTCTTTAACTAAAGGCTTGATTAAAAAAAAAAATAAAATCACATATGGTATCAGTTCCAGCTGAGTGTTACAGGACCCTTGGCAACACAACCATGACAATTTATTTGCATTATAGGCATTGAGCTAGAGAAGAGACAAGGTCCTGTGGCCCTCTTTTGCAAGGCATTTAATATTCTTAAGTCCCACTGATATCCAGCAACTAAATTTAAGCATATATTTAGGGAGTCTGTCATGAAAAGTCTCAGAGAGGTCTCAAAAGGTCAAAAGAAACCGGAATCATTGGTATTGTACAAAGAAACAGAAGTAGAGGATTTTGTGTGGTATAGACATATCTCTCCTATTTCAGTTTCCTAAAATAGGGAATCTTTCATGTAACATCTTGGAAAAGATAAACCTCAGATGTCTATGCAGCACATCTGTGGCTCCAGTGAAGGACAACCTCTTTTTTAAATCTGAGCCATAGACTAAGTTCTTGACTTGATGTCTGACACTTTCTGGAAGAGTGGTATGGAGTTAACATCAATTTGGTCCTGTAAGTCACTGAAGTGCGTGCTCAATTATGAGATCTGAAGACTTTATGGCTCAAATGTGGTGGACTTTGAAGGGGTACATGACAGTTGTTATCCAGGTATTGCCATGTTGTCTTCACAATGTCATTTTCAATTAAAATATTATAGGTGAACTGGAATCACTGTATTCTCTGCAGGTTGCCCACTGCAAAAAAACACACCGATTTTTCTACATGCCTAGACTTTTTTAGCTTAATGTTTCATCCTGTCCTCAGTAGGCGTGTCTACACTGATGATTTGTTTGCAGCGGTAGTACTGCTTTGATACAGATTCTACAGACACATATTGTTACCTTTTGCCCATGCCAGTTTGGTTCTCAGAGTAGTTTTGGTGTGTGCAAACTAGCTCTGTTTTGAAGAAAACTAAATCAGAACACATACTCCTTTAATGCTCCATATGTGCCTACATAGCCTACCACATGGGCTGTATTTTCATGATATCCTGTAATTTTTTTCCTGTAGAAAGCTTTGAACCACATGTAGTGAGTATGTTCAGTTTATGGGATTAAACTAGCTCAAAGAAGAGTGTCCAATCCACATACAAAGAGATGCAAGGAGCCTCGGTATCAGTGCTTCACTCTGATGACCCACTTCTGTAGGTCCAAAATCCTTGCTAATGTGTACAGGGCCAGAAACCAGTTGCCATCTTACTACTTGCTTACTCTTTGTCCAAACAGAACAATTTGAAGTCCTGACTCTTTATGGAAAGAGTATGATTTTTCCCTATCTCTGTACAAAGACTATGGACTACCCCATTCCATTTTATTTTTTTTTTTGTTATAATTTAGTTAACTGAGCGTGTAGTTTCCTTAAAGAAAGTATTACTGCTTCTTTCAGGTAAGAAACTCTAGAGAGGAATATAGTAAATAAATCCAATGTTTAGAGCTTTCTCTAGTGACATTAAACTATGACTGGAGTGTGTTGTGTGATAATCTGCAACTGAAGAATGTGTAAGATACAGAAGAGCCATATTCTGTAAATGTCAGTGGCTTTCTTTCTCTGAAGAAAGTTTTTAAAATGCTTGTAATACAATAAGATTTTAATTTGCGAAGATGATGGGTGATAAATGGAAAAGACTTCCATAGTTAAATTAATTATTGTTATTAACATGTCTCCTCTGTCTTCATTGATGCATTCAGTTTGAGTTTTAAAATTTTTTTTAAATGTACCATGTGGGGCTTTTCATAGCTAAAAAAGTTGCTTGTATGTTTTTATGAACCCACTAAACTTAAACAGATTTCTTTATAAAAATAATGTGGATACATTTTGCTTTTTTCAGGCTCAAGAATGTTAAAATAGAAATACTTTCTTGAATTCCCTCTCCTGGCTCAAGTTACTAGGTGGTCCCAAGTTACCAGAAGTAAAATTTATAAATCTAACCCCTAGTCTAGACATTTTCCAGTACTGACTGCAGTTCAAAAAATATTAATGTCTAGCCGGCAAAGTGAAATTCCCCCCAGTGATTTTGCAAATGACTAGAAAGTTAACCTTTTGCCAACTGCTCCTTCTGTGCATAGAGGTTATTAAAAAGAATCCAGGCATTTATAACTAGGGCTTTTAAGACTGAAACACCTTGGCATGACCCTTTGTGTCTCCTTCTGTTTATTCAGGCTTGGCCTCTGTGGCTGGAATGTGTGAGCCTGAAAGGAGCTGCAGCATTAATGAAGACATTGGCCTAGGTTCAGCTTTTACCATTGCACATGAGATTGGTCACAAGTGAGTGAGTTTAAAAAAAGAATATGTTTTAATGTGTCACCTTTTTCATATTAGGTTAATAATAGAAATTTTTTTCCTGCATGGCTGTACCATCTCTGTTCTGGTGCTCCATGTTTCTCTGTATAGTGTTCATGAATGGCAGTACATTTTATTTAGTGTATATTACCAAGAGCTTTAAATTTAGAACTGAAGACTCATTGTTTACCTTTTGATTTCAGATTCCAGTTAAATCTGTGCTTTTGAGATTTGGCTCACAACCTTCCTACTCTGTTTCGTATTTTTAAATGTTTGACTTCGAAGATTTTTCTTTTTTTCCATTTCTTACTTTTGTCTACCTCTCTTTATGAAACAAAAATGGTTAAATGGTAATTTTTTTTTCTTTTTGTTATTTTGTCTTAAGTATAATTAAAACAATTTTCATTAAGACATTGATTCTGTTGTCAACATCCATACCCTTTTAATCATCTTTCACTCAAACATGAAGTATGTCAACCAGTCATAGAGCAGTCATAGAATCACTTGTTACATTTTAAACATTAGTACATCACTTTCAAGAGCACAAAGTTATGAGACTGATAAAATCTGAGTGGGGTTTGGTCTGGAAATATTTCAGTTCTTCCTTAGAAATACAGCGTTGTTCGTATATTATTAGTACGTAATGACTCTGAAAAGACTAGGCACCTTGTGTTAGCAAGAGGTTTCTTTTGTTTACATTGGTTGAGCAACACTGAGCTACAGGTGGCACGTTTTTCCAGTCATTAGCTGATGCAACTGCTAAAACTTCCAATGCAGACTGAAATGGAAGCTATCAATCTGCTGATCAAAAAAAAAAAGGAGTTGGAAGTAAACAGTTATTTCCAGCCCACCTATCATGCAAGATAATCACTGGGAAAGTATGATCTCATTTATATCATGGAGGAAAACCCTACTGTAGCTACACTGAAATAGTGCTGAAGTAGATTTTGAATTTTAGAATCCAAAAGTAATTGTGTAAAAAAAATAATGTAAAACATACATAATTATTCTTATATTAATTTCCTTCCTTCTTTTCCTTCACTTGTATGAGTTGAAAAAGATAAAGTAAAGGAAAATATATTTCCACTGTTGAGGAAGGAGCTCCTTCAAGTCACTCATAGTTCTGAAATTCTTGTTAATAACATCTCGTTATAGTTGAATGTGACCTTGTTGTGAATTTGCCACGTTAACAAGAAAAACAATCTTCCAATACCACACCTTCATTTCAATCCACATGTAATGCAACTATATATTTTATGTAGTTTCTTCTTCATATACATGAAAATAATTTAAATATATGCAGCTATTTTATCATGGAAATCTGGCATGGTGACAAGAATTGTTTTGAAAAGCTTAGACTTTGGTTAGAATCCAAGAAAAATAGAATAGTGATAGCATATGTCCTGTGATCACAGGAATTTTTTTAACCATCTATGTTTTCTATATTCCATATCTTTTGGCTTTTTATATGTATGGTCTCTTATAATTTTGAAATCTTAGCTCTCTAAGGCTTTCCCCTCATCCTGTAGTTGGCATGACGTGCCAAATGCAGGTTTGAAAAGAAAGTAGAAATCATATTCTTTCAGCTTTTATCCAATGAACAGTCATAATAGACAATTGCACTGCAAGCTTGGTTTTGAAAAATGAACATGCCATGTAAATGCTTTCAGTTAAAAACTGGGAAGAATATGTGGGCAAAAAATCTTCACGGTTTGTATTTTATGCTATCCATGCATATCAAGGACGTTGTTATTTCCTCTCAGCTTCCTGCTCCCTCATACCTACTAGAAGGTACTTGCATATGTGAGTAAAATAATTTTGAGAAGCCTTGTAAAATTTTTTCTGTGGCTGTACTGTGATTATTGCTTTTCTTTTCAGATGGACATGGGAAATAGAAAATTGGCTTCATTGTCAAATGAAAAATAGAAGCATTTAAGGAATATGTGTACACTGAATATGTAACATACGACACAAAAAGCACTCAATTAAATTAGAATGGGAGAACTGCACTTTGAAAAATCATGTTTTTATTAATTCTATAATTTCTATAGAACACTGAGTTATTTTTTTTTAGTTTTGCACTCAGGAGTAAAATTATCTTGTCATTAAAAGAGATCAGTAGAACTATTACATATATTTTGTTAGATTATCCATGGTTTCTCCAAAATTGTTTTTGTACAATTCCATGATGGAAATATGGGTCAGCTGGAAATGTGGCTCAGCTTGTTGTGAGTTGCTAGTACTTTATTAAAGTATAGTGATGAGAACTCATTTGATAGTTCAGTCTGACTTTCTGTAGATCATAGTGTATTAAATTTAATTCATTTTACCTTATAATGATCCAAGTAACTTCTGTTTGGTTGAATAATAGTATCCAGAAAGCTCTTGGTCTTGAGACTGAGAATGTGTGTGGCATTGTTATGGTCAGTCATAGTTTCTGTTAAATATTAATAAGTTTTTTAAAAAATAATTCTGTTCCTTCCCAGCTTGTAGTTTTTATATAACAGTTTTGTATAACCCAGTTTTGGTGTGGAAATTTTTTTTTTAATTGAAGATGACTGTACATTGTGATTAATTATGTATTTCTTCCTTTATGGCATAAAGAATGGTTTTCAACTAATTTTGTTTTCATTCCATGAATCAGAGTGTGCCCTTTAGCCTTCAGAACAGTGTGTCTAGAAATTTGATTTGTGCTGCGTGTCTTACAGAATGCTTACTTTCCTACCATTATGTATTTCACACTGAAGAAATGCTTAAAATTTCTAGTAAGCAAAAAATAACAACCAGTGATTTCTCATGGCAGGGTTGAGAACTGAATGTGTATCCCCTGCATTGTCTAACAAAGTCTGGCTTTTTCTTTTTACTGAAAAGGAACTATTTGTAGGCTTGAATATGCTTTTATGCTCAGATGAGTTGTAAGATTTATGCTCTGGTCCCATCATCTGTTTCCCTGCTAGCTAAGTTAGGTGGTTTTCCACCGTGTGGAAAGCTTTTCAGTTTGGATACTTTCTAAATTTGGATACTTTCTAATGCTTAGTGTGCCCCATGCATGCTGTACAGGATGCTTAGTTGAAATGATAAGGAATTCCAGGTTCCATTGAAACGGGTATATCCTTAGAAGAAGGTATGCTACGCATTGCTCCAGTCCTATGGAGTTAACTGAGGTCAGAAAACTAAATAACAAAGTGAAAAAGAAAAAGAAAATAAGAGAAGAGGGAAAAAAAGGAAATGTCAAAACATGAGGCTAGTGGAGTAGACAGAATAGAGAGCTGCCCATAAAACCCGGAGTAAGAAAAGAATTTACTAATGACAAACAGCTATTGTATATATTGCCCCTGTATGGAAGGGGCAAAGAGAAGAGACTGGTGGCTAAAGTAATTTCTGAAAAGTCAGAGCTGTCTTACTTACAGGAGATGTAATGAACTGAAATTCAGAGGAGTTTGGCAGTCATAACCTGATTTTAAAAAATACAAGAAGTAGTAAGATAGATTGCAGTCTAACAGAGTAAATTGGCTTCAAGATAATGAGCAATATCTTTAAGCATGTATTTAGTTCGGAATTAGTTCGTACAGCTAAAATGCGCATGTAATTCTAGCACTTTTATTTTAGAAGTCTTGGTTTTTTAGTCTGTATGCAAAGTATAAAAACAGCATAAGTGCCCCTTGTCCCATATACAAAAGTTGGTCTTCAGTGCTGGAGTAGAAAATACTAATCTAGGAAATGCTAGAGGTACTTGCTGAATCTGGTTGTCTTTTCCTCATTCTTCAGTGATAAGTGAGCTTCATATTTGATCAGTAGAACTTCAGCTGCATTGTAGGATCTGACTTTGAACAAGATGTGTTCAAGAAGACATGTGTGTCAAGAACTGTATGTGTTGTACAAGTTGCAGGAAAATACTCCAGTCTGAGAGTATAGGAACGCCTATATAAAATTTCAAAATAGCTTTCAAAAATAGTTGGAACACAACTAGGATTAATTGTACTAACTCCACCTACTGTCAGCTCTCCCGTGAACAGTTCTACAGTTGATGCTGTCATCTTTGTTTTTTCTGTGATGATGATGTCTTACATCTTCAGCTATAGCAGAGCTGACACAACCATCCAAAATCTACAGTGTATGAACACCTCAACACCAGTGAGAAAAAGTGAAGGCTTAGTCCTGCTAGATGCCTAGGATCAACTGAGAACAACACCTTCAATTCAGATCTTAAATTGATTGTGTATTACAAGTAATTCCCTTGGATATTTTTTTTCAGAGATTTTTCAGGTTGCCAAGGAAAAAGCATCTCTCCCATATAAGTGTTAGTAAATAGGGCAGGCATGTAGCACTTGTCAGGTGCGCTGCTTTCTTATTGTATTTTAAGATGTATACAAATTATAGAGAACTTGCAGGTGAGTTTCAGTTATGATTTTAAAGTTATTAGCGTTAGTGTTTTGTACAGCTCTTATGTGTAATGTCGGTGCTCTTTTGGGAAAAAGAGGAGATATATAATCCTTGAAAAAAGAAAACAGCTGTTGGGTTAAACATCTTTTCTTGAGGTGGTAGATAGAAAGTAATTAACAGAAAAACTCCTGTGTCACCTGAGAAGACTTTTCAGTCTCTCCTCACTCAGCTGGTTATTATTTTAAAGACAATTACAGAGATAGTTTTAAACAGGCCTTTTAAGCCAGTGAAAAAAAAAATAGTCTGCATCTGTTTAGTGAGTTTGAAAAAGGTAGCTAAATAGCTCCATGAAGAGTATTCTGTGTTCCTTCCTTTATTCTCTGCCTTCATGCCCCAATCTAAAGGCAAACATGCTTTTGTAAAAAGATGTAGCTTCAGTGTAATGATGGCCAAATATAACCAACACGTTCTGATGGAAATAAAACTGGTACTTTGAACAGAAACATGTTTGTGTCTGCAATGCTAGCTGTAGGAGTGCCAGTCACGGGGCTGGAATGGCATGCTGTCACTGCCATCTTCGGAAAGAGATGACTGTAGTTGCAAAACCCCTTTTCAAGCAACAGAAAAAAATTACCTGCACCTAATGATCAGTTTACTTCTAAATTCAGAAGCAGGGATAAGTAGAAGAGCCTTCTTGGAAGGGAAGAGATGACTTAGGTGAATGGGTATTTATAAAAAATGAGAATACCGTTGGTTCATGAAGAGGCATGGAGTTCCTATGTGCATCAGGAATCTCAGTTTCCATCCACAGACATTCTTTTTATCAGGCATACATTCTGCCACCATCAGCAATGTGATCTTTTTCACAAGGAGAGATGGTAGAAGAAGGAAAACTATTAAAGTATGAGGTTTGTTCTTTTTTTGTAGGTCCCAAAGGGAAAAATTTCATTTCCCAGACAGTTGGAAGCCTGTCATTTTTTTTACAAATGGAATACACTAGTGAGGGGCAAGCTGTGTAACAGTTAAAGTCAGCATGATTCTATTCAGCTCTTTCCCACCTACCCAAATGCCCATTTCTATAAAGGAGCCACTCATAGACATTATTAAAAACTAGGGTTTTCCATTTTAAGACATTGTGCATAGAATCATAGAGTGTTTTTTGTGTGACCTTAAAGATCATCTCAATCCAGCTCCTCTGCCTTGAGGAGGGGCTAGAGCAGGTTGCTCAAAGCCCCATCCAGCTTGGCCTTGAACACTTCCAGGGAGGGGGCATCCACAACTTCTCTGCATAAACTATTACAGTATCTCACCACTCTCACAGTGAAGAACTTCCTTACATGTAATCTAAATCTGCCTTCTTTCAGTTTCAGGCTGTTACCCTTTATACAGAGGCAATTCAAAAGGAAACGTTTCTATTTGAATTACTTATAATTCTAGGAAATTACGGGAGTTGAGAACTAGGTGAATTAAGCACATTTTTCATTGTAAAATTCTGATTCAGTTCATTGTATTGGACATGTAAGTGCTTCACTCCCAGAATATATTCCAGTAATGAAAACTGATCATAATAGTAAGACTAGTCTGAAAGTTTCATTATAACACATACTTTTCTCTGATGAGTTGTTTTTAAAGCTGCATTTTTTATATGTGAGGGGTATTAATCATTTAAATTATAAAATAATCCAAGGTGTCAGTCAGACCTTTGCCATGTGCAAGATACCATATGGCTTTCTGCATTTATGGTACGTCATACACAGAACTAGACACATGCAGACAGTACTATGGACTAGATGTTCTACAGGGAGACATCCCATAGGCAAGGAAGTGACGCTCCTTATTCCTGTTTAGGAATAACAGTAATAATTAAAGGTAGTTGGTAAAGAAAATATTTTCAAATAGATGCTAAGTGAGTTTACTTCTAGTTTTAATTTGATGGTTGTGTTGATGATCTGTGCCTCCAAGGGTGTATTTCAGTAGTGCAGGATTTCTAAGACATGAGGGTTCTTTTGCCATATTGCTTTTTCCAGAGTCATACCATCTTTGTTGAAAGTTAATTGGTTTGTTGCCTGAAAATCTTTGTTGGTTAATTGCCACCCAAAGGTTTCTTACTGTATTTTCTGCTGATTTTTAGTTGTCTTCATTCCAACATTCCAATGACAAAGCACAGCTTCTAGTAGAAGGACTCCAAGTCACTCTGTGAGTGCACACAGAGAGGGGTGTGCATACAGCATGTCTCTGGGAATTGCAAAGCCCATGTGTTCATTGAATTATCATGGGCTACTGTGTGCCTACATTGTACTGTTAGAACAATATCACCTATTCTTTGTTTACTCATCCAGGTGTCAGTGCCATAACGTATATTCCTTATCCAGGTACTATACCAAATGAGGACTGAGTGCTTTATGTTTATCTTGTAATGATAGTGTCCTATTTTCTTAGAAAGCTTTGAAAAAAATAGTAACTTGATGTCAAAAGTCTGTGGGAGGAAAGAAACTTGTGTAGTTGTGTGGTGTTCTGAACAGAACTTCACTGATTGTGATTCTCTACTTAAGAGTTCTGCTGTACTAAGTGTGTTCTTTCAGGCCCAGCGTGATTTCTATGAAGGTGACATTAAGTTTCAGGAGATGTCTGATGCAGTGGAAAAGTAATGAGCTGTTACTCTCCTCCTCTTTTGGACAGTTTTGGTATGAACCATGATGGAATTGGAAATTCCTGTGGGACCAAAGGTCATGAAGCAGCAAAGCTAATGGCAGCTCATATAACAGCGAACACCAACCCTTTCTCCTGGTCAGCCTGCAGTCGGGATTACATCACGAGTTTTTTGGAGTAAGTAACCTCTCAAGAAAAATAATGAGTTTTCAAAAATGAACACCTTTCAGGACAAATATTAGAGATACAGTGAGCAGTTTTGATGGTTTGCATTTTTAGAATGGACAGAAATATAGCAAGTCATTTGAGATTTTTATTTTGTAGAGCACTTCTTCTGTTAATGGCAAAGGCTTCTGCTCCATTCCCGACCTTACAGTTCTCATTTCTAATCTATTCAAAACATTTTGAAGAGTTGATCATATCTCATTACTTCATTAATATGAAGGTGAGAAATTGAGAAAAGTGGAACTTGTCTATGGATGATGGGAACTTTTTTTTTAATATGAGCACAATGTGAGGGAATCTAATGAAAGGGACAAGGTTGTAGAGCTGGTCCTTGTACATTTAATTCTCCAGTTTTTTGTTTTTGTTTTTTCATGAAGTCTTCTCGGTTTTTATCTACCAATGTTCTTCGGTGCCATTGGTGAGAATATAAAGATTTCAGGAGAGGATGGCATAGATCTTGCCTTAAAATTGTCCTAATCTATACTTCTGTGGTGATTTTTATCCAGAAATTTTACTTCTGTGTGAAATTTAAAAAAAGTAAAAAAATGTTAGTCTCAAAAGTGTACTTTTATCAATGTATACTCTGTTATCAAAGATGCATAATGAAGCTTTTGCATGTGATTTACATTATGGAAGACAAACACAGAACTGTGAATTCACTAAGAACAGATTAATAACAGGAATTTTAAAAAATGTGTGAAATGGCCTTTATGGGAGCAATTGGCAGTTAGTTGGTAGATTCTGTGTCATCAATGCACTCACTGCGTTGAGAAATAAAGGTTCAGTAATTCTGACACTTGGTGCTTCAGGAGATGGACTTAAATCTGTGAAGTGGTCTAACCATGAGACTACTAAGAACAGAACAAGATTCTACTCCTTTTTCAAGAATCTAACATCAGAGGAAGGTGCAGTATTCTGAATCTTACCTGAAGGGACCCATCCAGACAGATACATTTTTAGCTTGGTTCAAATGTGGCTTACTACACAATGCAGAGGAGCATTGAATCAACTGAACATTGAAGAGGTGTTTGAGCTCTGCTCAGTGGGCAGAGACAGACAATGTTGGTGCTGCTCAGAGTAAAAACCAAACTTCTCTTCAGTTACTGTATCAGGTTAAAGCATTTTGTATCACCCCACTGAACTGTGCACCCACCCAATTTTATGTATTGGGAGCATTTAAGATGAATGTCTGAACTAAAGCACAGTGAATAAGTCATCCTTACATATATACAGATTTCTCACAATATAAATTGATTTCCTCAGCAGAGTTATGTATTCATTTCTACCATTATATATAAAAAAAATTTCTACCATTATTAAAAAAAATTAGTTTCTACTATTGCTAAAAAAATTACATGGGATAGTTTAATCTCATTACCAATCATTTGTGTTCATTCAATGCTGTTCCCATTAGTAGTCTTTCTAGTATGTCATGCAGCCTAATTTCAACTATGACAAAAAATATGGTTTTTGTATCTCTTCTGAGCAATTTCACAGCTTAGTAGATCTGATTGTAAGCTTAGAGTTCAGGTGTTCTCTTGTAGCATTTGGGGATTTGTTTCTTGCTGCTACAGTTCTGCTCTTCTTTGTTTCTCTCCTCTGAACTCCATTTTGATCCCTTAATTGTCCTGAAAATAAGTTGTCTGTTGATGAAGACATAATTCAACAGATAGCTAAGAAGTCATTTGTTATTTATGGGTTTAGAGAAAAAAAATGTAAATTCTGTGGCTTGTGTTACGCTGTAATAGAACTGAACATTTGTTCATAATGTTCCTACATTGTTTTAAATTTCAGCCTGAACTAACTTTCTTGTTTCTTCACCTGATACAAATGCAGTTATCTTCCAAATTTTTTAATGCCAGTTAAAAACATTTTTAGCTTTGGCATTTCTACTTTGTGTTTAATTTAAAAATTAATTTTATTATTTCCTGTCAGCATCTCAATTGTTCTCTTCCATTCCCTACATTTGATTCATCATTAAGTTTTATTTTTAAGTCTGTGGGATGCCAGTGAATCTGTAATTATATTAGCATAAAGTCAGGATAGTACTCTGGTGAATCTGTTCCCATAGTTCTAATCTCTTCAGGTTTTCTGAGATACTGCTCTATTATTGCCAGTGTTTGCAGCCTTACTTGAATTACTACCATCTGTGAATTTCATTAAAAAATCATTACTGAAGATACAAAGTGGTACTTGAGCTAGAGTAAAACAAAAATCTACACATAGCAGTGTCAGTAATAAATTATCTTTTATAATATTTTAGCTGTATTTTTGTAACCCAGAATGTAGATATTTTTTTCAAAGTCACCTTGGATAAACAGTATTTTATGCATTGCAGTTATGAATAGATTTTCCATTTGTGTAGGACACTGTGTTTAAATAATGTACTGAGCCAAACATAACTTCTCCATCTACTAATTTTGCAGTCTGTTTTCTAAGATGTCAGATTTCTCCAACATGATCTGTTTATTATAAAACTATGCTTCCTATTGTTTGTGGTCCAAATATCCTAGAAATGAATTGATTTTTTTTTTTCTGAAAATACTTGTTTTATTATTTTATAAAGTAGAGTAGTCTGTAAAACTGCAAGGTTATTTTCACCAGTTCTAGTTTTCCCTAAATTTTCCTGTCATTTCCTCAATGACAACAGGAAGCTGTTAGCAGAGCTACATTGGCAGGAAACCTCTCCTTAAAGCAGAATAGCTTTCAGAGCAAGCGGTTTTCTGTTGCAGGTAAAGATCAGTGAGGAAGAGGAGTAGCAAATTTCATATTGTAGCAATTCCCTGGCTGCTTCTATAAGAGCAGAACAGTCTGCATCCAGACAGGAAAAATGATTCTGTTTTTTTTCCTAATACATCTTCATAACTTAGCAACAGATGAGGAAATGCTGATTTAGTGCTTTAATGGCAAAGCTTCAAAATGTCCTCTGTGTCTCCAGGTGTTTCTGCCTGCTTTCTTTCCATTTTTTTTTTCTCAAGAAAGGTAAAAAAGTGGAGACAGGACACAGTAGGCTGCAGACAAGGTAGACAAGTTGGGGTTTTTTTTGGTGCTGAATGATTATGGCTAGTTATGATTAATGTAGCTATGTCTAACAAGAAAGATAGAATATGATGGGATGAAATGCACATACCCAAGCAGAAACATAATGCCATGAGTCTCTAATACATACCACAACAACTTTTACATTTATTGGCTTAGATCTGGATACAAGTTGGAAGGAGCTGTGATGATACCAGGGTAATGCAGCTGGAATGATTTGCACCAGAAGCTCATTATGTGTTCGTAGTATTATATGGCAAAGTAGATTAACGTGGATTTAGCAATTCACCAGGTTGGGTCATTACTTGCTCCAGCAGTTTTGCACCATGTAGCATTTTGCAGTGTAGATTCCACATTATCTGTTATCATTGGGCAGAAGCATTTTGAAACATAAGTCATCCTGGTGACACTCAGAGTAGAGCCTCACCTTCATTCTTCTCTTCTTCAAGATTTCCTTAAAACTACAGCCTAAAATAAATTTTCCAGAGTGAGGCTACTGAGGATTAACAATTAAGTATCACTTGGAAGGTATCAGTGCAGTCAGGCACTAGTTGGGAAAGCATTTTATTTTGTGGGATGGGTGGCTAGAGGCTGAATATGGCTCAGAGGATGACAGTAGGCAAAGTAAAGCTATGCATTGCTAATAGATCTATCAAAACTCTCAAGAAGGGTGGCCAGCCAGCACGGGCTCTGAAATGGCCAAAGAAAATATTTTTTTTTCTGGGAAAAACATTCCTTCTAGCACATAGTAGCTGTTGTCTGTCAAGCTTTATATTGCAGTGGAAGATTGACTGATTATCAACTGACTTTTTCATAGGTGCTTTACAGTGGCTTAGAATTTCACTAACTTTTTATGGAATTAAATGCAGAAATACTCACGGAGAATTGAAGGGTTGAAAGCTGTGTCAGAGAACCAAGATTCCTGTGAGAGGAGTAGAAACCCTTAATATCTCTCTGTAGGAGAAATGAACCAAGCCTAAGAATACTATTTGTGACTGAAAACCGAAGAGTATGAATTTTGTTCTGTGCAGCATGTGTGTATACCTATATAAATATGTAACATGCAAGTTTCATTATATCCAGCATGTTTATATAGTGTGCCTATAGACCCATCCAAGATACCTAGACATAAGGAAGAGAACGTTCTGCTTAAAATTCTTTCTTAAAATACTTTTATGTTTGTAATAACAGAATCTGGGTGATTTCTGAGATCATAGTTTGTTAATCTTGTCAGTGTTGGATAGGAGAAGGTGTTAGAAACAGCCAGGTGGCCAAGTCTGCCTTTCAAAGGCTGGATTGTCATTTGAAGATGAATGGTGAACAACTAAGAGATTTTAAACTATTTGAGTATGTAAGATCTATCACAGGAAAATCTTGGAGAGTCTCTAGGATTGCCATATAGCAGGACTGAGATCTGAGATTACACCTTTCTAACTCTGGAATGGAGCCTAAAGTACATTAGTCCAGGCAAGCCCATGTAGACAATATAAAAACATCATGCAATGTTTGGGCCCTGGTATTGTCTACCTAAGAATCTTGAACATACAAGTGGATATACAAGATAAATATAGGATACATTTATATATGTCTCATATGCTGTCTATGTCTGATTGATCCCTGGTACTCCAGAAATCTAAATTAACTTAATAAAAAAGTACAAGCCAAGACTAGGTCACATCAATCATGTCAAAATCTCGTCTCTCTATAAATCATTTCAGAAAATCTACATTCAGTATTATCTGTTGACCTACACTTCAGATTATAATTTGTTTGGTTTTTCTTTAAAGTTTACTAGAATTTTTTATTTTTAGCTAACAGCTAATTAATCAAAAAACGTGTCCCAAATTACTGTAGATTTCTGAAACTTTGCAAGTTGTGTTTTGCTTCAGAGGCCATCTCTTTAAAAAGACCCAAGAGCTTCTGTAATCATGGGCTGGATATATGTTTGTGACTGTTCACTCTGCACATATTACTGTTTGTATGCCTCTTGGGTTATTTAAATTTAATGAAATTGTAAAGGGAAGAATTTGCAGCAGATTCCCATTAACATATTTGTACAATGTTTGATGAAATCAATATAGAACAAGTATTTTTATCCAGCCCAGTATTTGATAGTTTAATATCTTGGAAGTTCTCAGGGACAGATAGCAATAGATTTTGGTAGGTGGATGATTTTGACAGATTGACCAATAGATTTTCCTAATATGGCTTCTGGATAATTATTCAAATGAATAAAAGAACGCTTTGGAACACGACCATATTGTGGAGGAAAGCATGCATTAGAGAAACAGCACGTTATCTGCTACCAATAGTAGTCTCTCAATCTCAACAGAAAAATAGAGTATTATCAAAATATGTGCAAAATTAAAGAGTCTTTGCTGTTAAATAGAATGTAAGACACAGAGCCAGCCTTGCATAAAAGATTGGAAGAAGTAGAATGTGTCAAGGGAGTGAGTGGTAATTTCCTAATGTTCAAGAATGTTTTCATTTAGTAATTCCATTCTGTTTCGTTTTAATTTTAAACATACTACTCCAAATCATACTTCCATTACTTATGCACTGATTCTGCAAATATTTATGTTGTTTTCTGTGGACTCTTGAGCAATCTGCAGAGTTTATTCATTAATACCAAGTTAAACAGCTTTTGTAACCTGTGCAGAAATATATCCTGATGCTTTCTGAAAATCCTGAGTTTTTTCACTCAGGAAAAGTATGTAACCAATATGGTGTAAGGATTCTGTTAGCATCCAAATGTTACATGCATGCATGTAAATATTCATGGTTTTATATGTATCTGTATGCATAAAATTCTCTGTCTTTATAATTAATAAATGTTACTATTGTCTTTACACATATTTTTATAGGTAATTTGATAACAGATTTAAATAAATTATTATGCGTACTGTATTTATGTATATGATTGCTTAGCTGTAACAGGTAATTACAAATATTTATAATCTCATTTATGATTGTAGGTCATAGCTTGCATTATAGTCCACATTGATGATGATGATGATGATGATGATGATGATGATGATGATGATGAACGAGCCAGTTCTCTAATATTCAAAACCTGTTTTTCAGTGCTAGTGTTCTGGGCTATTTTCTTTAACCATTGAAGGATATCTATGTTGCTGAGATATTTGGGCGTATAGAGTTTGCTGAGATATTTGGGAACAGGAGCAAAAATCCCAAAAGGCTGACATCCATGGTTTTTGCTTTTTCACTTTACTGGCCTTGGCTAAAACGGGGATGTGTTACAGAAGAGATGATCCGCAGTTTTGCGTCGTTTATTCTGTAAAGGTTCTAATGCCGAATCCCTGGCTGCTGTTGTTTTGATCAAGCATTTGGCAGCGATAGCGTATCTGAGATCTTAAGGTTTCAGAGAATGCTCTAGTAGCCTTGGTACCCTTCCAAACTGAAGGTTAATCTGCTATCCTGTGATATCAAAATCAAAACACTGTTTAAATTATATTGTAGTGTGTTTATCTCTCAAGACACTACACTGGAATACTGGGATGAAGTGACATAAAGCTTAGCTATTTTATAATTGAAACCAGTCCCACTATGTCCCGTAAGTCCTCGTGAAATTCATGTGAAATTAGGAAAACAATGTCTTTGAGTACTAGTAGTATCTTGTGGAGTAAATAGGTCTTAGCTATGAGTCTGCCATCATATTATTTCTGTTGCATACACTAAAGATTTATCCACTCGCTATTCAAACATGTAAACGCTCTGCAGGGTTCTTTTTATATGCTTCCTATGGAAGATAAAATTAAAAAGCACAGAAGCGATTGTGAGTTGAAATTCTCAAAAATTGCAGAGATTAAGATATTTCGGCATTCTTTTCCTTCCTGCTGTCTTTTTCACATCTACACAAAAGACTGTTTTAGGCCTGATTGATAGTAACTATTAGATCTCTGTTTATGAAGTGCTGTGATACAGTTATTCATCTTGCACCCATTTGGTTCATTCTCCTAGATTTAGCAGGTTGCTTTCCACAAATATCTGGATTTTCCTTTGGTTGATCGAAGAGAAAGGGAGAACAACAGGGACACAGACTCAAGAATATGACACTATTCCTGTGTCCTGTAGATGTTGTCTGGAAAGACTGTGGTCCTCAGCCTTTATTCATCCCTTACACAGCTTTGGTGAGACCTTTCATTACCAGTGGAAAGGCCCTGTTTTTATTAATGTATTTTACAACACAAGTTACTTCTTCTCCAAAATACTTAAGTTCACATAGTACAGTGTGAAGTTCTCACAATAAGTTTGTAAAAAGTGTAAATGTTGTTCAACTCATTAAGAGAAATGATAGAACTGAAGGAAGGCAACAAATTTTCAGTGTGAGAAGTAGTGATCTAATGTAGCTAGCAAATGAGTGACAGCCTAGTATTAATTTTTTACCTTTTTATCACTACCAACAGCATAAAATCCTGTCACTAGAGCAGAAGAGGCATATTTTTGTATTTACTGCAGAGACTTTAAGTTACATTTCTGCAATTATATCTCTTGGAGTAGGTATAGGTTTTAATTTACAAGTTCAGTGGAAGATTTAGATCTAATTCTGTAATCTAATCTGTGAAGGGGTACACAGGCCTATGGGAAGAGTAACCAAAAGTAATGAGTGTTGCTAAATGTTGGGCTTTGTCTGTCTGTTTACAGACTGCAGTTTTCAGACCAGACTCTGTGGTAGTGGAATTTATGTAAATGTTCTCATCATATGCAATACTAGCTCAAGCTGATGTCAAATGCTAAACTTCCCACTGCTTGTTTAAGCAAAGTTCCTATCTGCAGTTTAGTCCGGACAATGCATTAAAATCAGATTGTGTTTGAGTTATTTTCAGACTGGAATTATTAACATATACTCCTCATACATGCAAAATACAACACTGAAATATTTCAGAAGGATGTAGGGTAGTTTCACAGCTTCTGCTGTTAGAAAAGATGAAGTAGTGCAAAAATTAAAACAGGAATAAAAGGGCAAGCACACTATTTTTTATGCCAGAGTCACACAGTTGATATTTCAAAGGTAGGTTTCAGCTGTGGGGTGTGTGTGCATGCATGTGCGGGTGAATTGGACTACTTTTCGTTGGATTAGTAACCAAATAAAATCTTTTCTGTTTTCACTATGTTATTACCTTAGTTGCTCTTTGCCTTCTTCTGAAATGGTTTACAGTTGTTTGTTTTTTTCAAAGGATTTATTTTAGTACATCAAATAATTGAATAAAATAGGGTTAAAATGAGAATATAAAAGATGTAGTTAAAGGAGGCTTTTTGCTCTTTTTTTATTTGTACATGAGAAGTATAGAAAATTTGAGATCTCCAAAAAAGTGTAGAACATTCAATTCTGAAATTATGTTCTTTTGGCAAGGTGCATGGAAAAGATTTGGAAAAAAACCCATAAGTGCTGGCAAAATTTGTAGGAATGATGGAAAAAAATTTTGTTGGCATAAGAATTCTTTAAAAATCCTCACTTATTCACATGTGAAATGAAAGTAAAAAAGCGTCTGTCCTCTTTTATGCACGCTGACTAAATAAAACTGAATAATTATATTCAACAAAGTATGAAGTTTTCTAAGCAGAACTCTGCATTCAGCTTTCTTTGTTATTTATTTTACTACATTAAAATATTGTGGTTGAACACGGGCATATTTTGGAAAAAAAAACACGAACCACCAAACAAAACTGAATATAAAAGAAGAAAATATTAAAGTTTTCAAGTGTGATTATGTTACTTCTAACATGAAATTTTAAAGACAAAATATTAGTAATACAACAGAAAAGATCTTGGAACCATACAGATTTTTTTTCATTCACCGTAATACAGCTACATTTAAAGATCCTGCAGAATTTTTACTACTGTAAATAATTTGTTCACTCAGAAGGAGAATGTGCATGTTAAGGTGCTAAATCTATAAACATAGTCATATTCGAATTTAAATGTGTTTTACTTTGGGATAAAGCAGTTGAGCTGTGTGTATATGTAAGATTGCACTTAGCTTTTTGAAGGATCGAAAGGGTCACTAAGAGTTTTAAACTGGATTTCGTTTATTTGCTTCATTTGTTTATTTTTCAGTCCATGACTAAATGTATCTATTCTTCAGTGAAAACAAATAGGAATCTTAAAACAAAAATGAAAATCAGTCTTGTGTGGCTCAGAAATTATCATACTTTAAAAATGATAACATATGAAATCTATTTCACAATCTAAAATAAATATGTTAAGAATAATGATGAAAAATATTTTAATCTCTTAATTCCCTCTGATTATTTTTTCTGTTTACTATGGGTGTATCATCCTACTGTTTGTGTATTGCCATCATATCTGTTTGACACCCAGTGCTGTTAAAAGTAAGAACTAGATACGTGATATCATTACGGTGATTTACAGTCAGTAGAATTCCTAATTGATTTGGTCCTTTATGTTGAACAGTTCGGGCCGTGGTACTTGCCTTGATAATGAGCCTCCCAAGCGTGACTTTCTTTACCCAGCTGTGGCCCCAGGTCAGGTGTATGATGCTGATGAGCAGTGTCGCTTCCAGTATGGAGCAACATCCCGCCAGTGTAAATATGGGGTAAGAAGTCTTAATCCTTATGCTGAGTGTTCTGCTTAGTCAATTGTATATATTCCTTTAAAACGTAAATCGTTAGTTAGATGCAGTAGTGGGTTACAGATTTCCCATAGCATGCCTGATGCCATTGTGTGCAGGCAAAATGTACATTTTAATCCTTATGCTGCATCTTTTGCTTGAGTCATTTGTGTGTACTGTACACCAAAGTGTGTGGGTTATAGTGAGCTGGTGAAAACATTCTTTAATTTTAGGAAAAAAAGGAGCCCAGAACGCTTGATCCTGCTCCTTGTAAAGTGTACTACAAAATTTTCCCCAATTTCAGTAAAACAAGATCAGGTTCATGCTCCATTAGTCTTGAAACTTGTAAATCTCTTGTGTTGGATTTAAATTCTCAATTCAAAGCTACGTTTTGAAATTACTTTTGTACTTGTTTTTTTTCTGACACTGAGTTTATTGTTTCTCACATCGTTCAGATCTTTTTTTGGGAAGATGAATTATGGTTATAGGAAGAGAGGAACATGAAGCTAGATAGCTGAGTAGAATACCGAATAGCTAAGTACTAGTAAAGCTTTGGCTGCAAATACCAGTGTGCAATAATGAAGTTAAAGAAATTTGCAGTGGAAATAAAAAACCTGCGTACTTAGCCCATTATGCCATAAATTGATAACTATCTACTAAAAATCTTGCAGCCCAAAGGATGCGTTCTGCTATGCTTATTATCAAATAATTGTCTGAAATTAATTAAGTCAACCTTCTAAATGTATCTAGTGATTTAAAGGTAAATAGTTTTAATGATATTTTAATTTTTAGATTATTCAAATGAAATAATGTCATCATTGAATTTGTACTTTATTTACTTCTTTAAAGGCTAGCTATAAAGAAAGTCTATTTTTAATATCTGTGGGGTGCTAAATGCAGTATTATTCTTGGGATGCCTCTTTGGCAGACTGCATTATGCAAAAGGATTTAAAAGCTGTTTGCAGCTGGCTGGCTAGTTCCCTGGGTCTTTTACTTCTGATCCCTCATCAAATCTCTTTTGGCCTTTATTGTTCCTCTTTAAGTTCTCACTTCCCACCACTGTTCTTTAAGGGCCCTGTTTCCTGTCACTACATCTAAGTCATACCTTTTTTTTTTTTTTCCTTTTTTGTTACAAATTCTCACCCCATGCGCTCTTTTATTTTCAGAATAAGGAAATCTGCAGGTATTTAATCCGTGATTTATAGTATAGCCTTTGGAGATATACTGCATTTTAAATTAAACTGGAAAGTTAATAATGTGTAAAAACTGGCTGTTCCATATGCATGTTATTTTTTTCAGATGCTGTTAAACTATGTAATCATTGTTGTGATGATCATGCTGCAAAGTACACTTTCTTAAACTGGTTTCTAAACCACAGACAATTGGAAGTAGTGAGAATGTGTGGGCAATCTTGGCTTTCTGCCTTTTGCTTTCTTTTTGTTTTATAGCTTTTGTTGAGGTTCCCTTACAGTTACAAAAAGGTTGACACTTAATTGGGGCTGTAGTTAAAAGAAGTTGTCTTCCTGTGACATTACAAGTTCTCAAGATTGATACAGTGTATTGAATTCCATCAGTGTGCCAGTAGTGTTAGCATGACTCAGGAGTGTCCCATAGCAAACCCTCTGTTTTTAATAATAGGATTCAGGCTGCATATATTGATACAACAGGTTATTGTAGAATTCTGGTGATATCCACTCCTAAGAAGTTATATGCATTTAAAATTACATCTACATTTAAAAATATTATCCATTATGGCCATAGTGTTCTGAAAATGCAGTCACATGATGTTTGTGATTTTTCAGATTTAAAGTTAAAATTTTGAAGAGATTGAAGAAAAGTCTTTGGCAACTGGTAGTGCAGATTGGGAAGGAGGATCTATTCATATATGCAAGGGTTTTTAGAACTGAGTGGTGGAACCCGGTCTAAATACCAGCACAAGCAACGCTGAATACTCTGCTCAACCCTTTCATTACCAAAAGTAAACAGTCAGTGCTTTGGATATTCCTACCTGATGTTCTACATGAAGGTGCCATTGTTCATTGATCTTATTCTAACAGACATATGCAATGGAACGGAAAAACACAGTAAAAATCCCTGATTCACCATGGACCTAGACTGTATACTAACTTCTTCCTTGCACTTTGTTTAGCCCTTTTTATTTCAAGTGCCTGGTAAAAAAGGGGTGGAGCAGGATTTCCAGTGCAGGGTTTAGTGACATGGAAGGAAATAAATTCTAAACCAAAGGAAAATCTCAAAGAAAATTGCCTTTTTTGTTAGCTCGTGTTCTTTACTGATCTGTGATGGTGAGACATGACAAGAGGAGAAACAGTTGAACTCTAAATCAAAGGCTAAAAAATTACCAGTCTCCTTTGGGGACTTGCGTAGCCATTGAGATAGTGAGTGTTTTAAAGTTGGAAAATCTTCATGTTCTTTCTTCTTTGGAATTCTGTCATAGTACCTTACTCATCTTGAGAAAAATTATCTCTTTCAACTATATGGCTTTAATGCTAATCTGTATTCATTGTCTTTTCTCCAATGTTTCCTCATCCATTCCCTCTGTATGATTATTTTAAATTTTTTGTTGATCCTAGATCACATCCGAATCCTGCAAATAATTTTTCACATTTTAGTACCTGAAGCATTTCTTATTTAGGAGCTTGAAGTTAAATACATGGAGAGGTGTTTGACAATTAAGGCATCAGAACTAAAGTAGCAAAGGAGCTGGGAATTTCTGCCTTCTATTTGTGTGTTTACTGACAAGGAGCCATTTTGACCTTAAAAGGAGCTCTTTGGTAGTTGTTTTGATACAAAGTACTAGACCTAATTAAGCTGTTTAATAACTCGTGGACAAAACTGTTCCAGCAAAAGCATCGTGGCTCTGGGTCAGATTTTCCTGTACTGTCCAGCACATTAAGTTGGTCAAGAATTCAAAGTGCTACTTTAGCTCTTTGAGCTGAGAAAATAAAACTACTTTAGCAAGTAGACAGTGATCTTTCTCATGTTACATACTATACTTTTTTACCGTTTCTGATACAGGGGCAATTTTGGAGCATTTAAGAGAAGAAATAGTTACTTGGAATAAAGAATTGAGAAGCAGTGTCTCAAGTGACTTAAAATATTTCTATTAAAAAATTCAAAGTATTAATTTTAAATATTGCTCTTTATTAAAATTGTAAAAATATAAATTTTTAGTGTGGACTTCCAGGTTAAGGAGAATATTAAATTTATGACTTACAGTGAACCAAATTCCAATGGTGGAAATATCACCAGTGTAATTACCCCCTTAACCTTTGAGCATCTGCCTCGTAGCAATTGGCTGTTGGCTGTTTTTGGGTTAACTCAGGAAAAATTCCAGTCTTGACTTTGAATTTCTCTGTTTTATGAGTTGAAGTAATACCTGGAATATGCCTGATGGTAACTTACAGATTTTGTGGTTCAAAATAATGCTTTGCTTTAGAGCTGGTCCCCACATTTTTAGCACAGAGGCTAAAACCTCAGACATTTTAATAGAAGTTAATGCTTTATGCATATGGTTGATATTGCTGTGGTGCATTTTATGACCCGTGAAGCTGTTGGCTGCTAGCATGAGCTTCAGAGATAGTGCATAGAATTATTTGAGTTGGGTTGTGTTTTTTGGTGTTGGGGTTTGGGAGAGTTTGTTGTTGTTATTTTGTTTTGTTTTGTTTTGTTTTTCATTTTATGCTTTTCCAGCATCATTGGTATCAGGAAATATTTTGAGTAGGGGCAAGAGGGGGCAAAATCCCCTTCCCTTTGAATATATGGCTTCATTTAAATCAGTAGGACCACTTTTTCACACTAGTGTATTTCACACTAGAGTTTAACACATCAGGTAATGCATTTTAGCTGATGACAGGTAGCTCTCTTCTTCATCATGGTCTTATGTTTGCAATTAAATTCTCCAGTTAGCTTGCCAACAAAAATAGCTTTAAACTCAAATACTGGTTTTTATTCACATTTGTTACTGCATTTTGGAGGTAGAGTTCAAGCCATGAACTTACTGCTTGTAAACAGTAAGGATGCAGTTATATTCTCAGAATGAGGAATCCTCCCACTGCCTTCAGTAACTCCCTTGTGTTATTCAATAACTCCCTTGCATTAGTTCTCTCTAGGAAGTTTTTAATGAGTTATGGGGCATGGCAATAAAGTTAATTACCGTTAATGGAAAGTTGCTTCAAAGTAATTGGTTACAGAAGTATAGGACATAC
>NW_008583535.1:0-11490 GCF_000691845.1 Merops nubicus | reverse complement strand
TCTTTCCTAGTTTCCCACATGCCAGTTCAGAGATAGAATTGATTAACTGGTTAGTAATGACCAAACTAAAACAGCATTGGTCAGCTAACTTTCAAATCCAGGAGGGTTAACAATTGCTATATAGAAGAGAGTACTTCTTCTAGGACAAAACAGTCTGAATTACAATTGACCCTTGTAATCAGGTGATACAAACTTTAATGTTAGTGAATTGTATGTCACTTTTTTCATTAAACACTGTTGTGATTACCTCCAGTTAAATAAAGAGAGGTATTAAGCTTGCTGTAGGGTTTTTTATAGGAAGGTGGAAGCAGATTCTGCAAGCTGCTTTTTTAGAAGGAGAGGCAGAGAACCCACTGATGGATCTTTGCACCACAACTACCAGTTCCCTTCTGTTCCCATTACCTCTTGATACTGTGAGTTGGATTGTGCTTTTGAGTTGATTCTGTTCATAGTCCTTAGGAACTCACTGAAAAGTGACTTTTCACCACCCAGTTTCATATGTCATGCCATGGCTAAGTCACTTTATACTTGGTATTTATTAGCAAAGCATAAGTAGTTTGAGCAGGCGGATTTATATTATGTTGCTCATAGATTGGTGTTTAAAGTACGTGTAAGCAAAGAGAAGAAATGAAGATCCTGATATTATACTCTGTCATTTTTATCACCCTTTTGAATATTTTTTATTTCATAAGATCTTGATTGTCAACTGCAAAACTTCTCATTGCTATTGTGTGGGCCTTTTGCATTGAGAATTATTAAAGTTTTTAGCTTTTTTAGTGGAAGGACTTACATGATCATGCTGCAATTAAGAAAAACTGAAACACTTTCAGCTTTATTCTTAAAGTGGTTTTGTTTTTTCCCTCTGTTGTCATAAGATTAGGATGTGTATGGCCAGGGGAAATCACAGAAGTTTTCATCTTTCTGAATCGTGAAGTGTTTTTACATTCTTTTTGTATGTTTTTCTAGCAAGTTCCCATAATCCCCTCTCTTCTCCTAGGACAATCTTATCTCCAAACCCTCCTCCTTTCCCTTTCTCTCTCACTTTCTTTTTTTCTCACAAGAGAAACAGATGTAATACCATTTTTCCCAGACCTTATAAAAGCTGTGTAAAAAGTGCAGAGGGAAGCTAATGATCAAAGCAGGAGGAGTGCATTACATGATAGCAGAAGAAATAATAAGATCCCAGATACTGGAACGTGGTTTGAATAAAGCTGGAGAGGTTGTATGGGTTTGAAAGGGAAGATGCTACTTGAAGGTGACTGACCTTGTGGGGCTTCTGTAGTTTCCATCAGGTTCACATAAGCACCCAATATCTAGGAAAGAATGCTGGTAACATAACACAAATGTAAGATATAAGCTTTGGATTCTATTTCACATTCTTTCAGCATGTTGTGGTTCATAACATGCTGCACCACTTAATGAGTATTTGGTAGTAGAGAACTAAAACAGTAACTTTTGGGTGCTTATCTGAACTAAACTTTGAACCTTCTGAAGTTCACCCATAATTAGAGACTTCTACTTTCAATTGTGTTGCCAGCAGTATTTCAGTAGTGAGGCTGAAAATGCTTTAGAATGATGCTTTTGGGGTCTGAATTGTAAGGTAGAATTCAAGCTAATTATTTTTACACTCTATTCTAGCAAATGCTCATCAAGAGGTGCAGCATATTATAGATTAAACATGCTGAAGTAACATAAAATCCTAATAAACATTTTAAAATCCTATGTACAAAAAGTGAAACTCCCAAATTATCATAGTTTAATATGCATTGTGAATGTATTTTTGCCAAAGTGCAAACTTTTGTTGGAGGCTTTCATTAAGAACAGCACAGCTATTTGATATTTGCTCATATTTCTGAGTTTTCATTGTGCTGTGTTGTTGCCATTTATGATGATGATAATATAGGATGCTTAGACCTTGCATAATTTGAAATGCCTGTGTGTAATTCTGCATGACACAACACAAGGAGGCTCCATCATTGATAACACTTAGGCAAAAGGAAGATAATTTGATTTGCTGTTTTTTTTCTCTAGATGGGTTCAGCTTTGTTTAATTTACTGCAAATACAAGCATCCGAATTCCAAACTGAAGTCATGGAGCCCTAAGATACACCGTTACAGGTTGTCATCTATCTTGTCTTGATCTTGTGAAAGGCCTCAGCTTCAGTTATTGTTTCCTGGATTTTTAAAACACTTCCCTTGTTTGCTTTACAAATTAGTAGGTGTTAAATCCACACATTTGGAGACTGAGGTCATTGATTAATTTTCAGATTATGCTTCTTTCTCAAGCTCCAGTAAGTTTTCACACAAATTTTAATATTGGCAAAATCTGTCTTAGCTTCCTCCTGTAGCTGCCAATAAGGAACAGGCAACCCTAAAAGGTTGCTTTATGCTGGTGGGTGTGTGTGTGGCACATGCATGTGTGTGTGTGTGTTGCTGATGTGTGAAAAGAAGCAGTGCACTTTCTACTAGTGATTTTGGGTCGTCCCTCACATGTTTTTAATGCTGGCTTATTAAAAGCAGTTGCTTAGAGATGTTACAGATAGGATGGTGGTAGTAAGGAAATCGGTCAAATCAATAACTAGGAAGTGAAGGTGTGGGCCGGTGTGGGGCTGAGCTGGAGAACAGAAAGCTTTATGCACCTTGGTCAGAATTTCTCTGTTAACTTTCCAAAACCAGCTGAAAAGAAAGACATCGCCATAGCAATACCTGCCATTATTCTATTTCCATTTAATGAAATAACAGCACAGATGGATTTTCCACTTACTTTTAGATATCTTGTTTTCAAATTACTATTAGTGTTATTTTTCATTTCACGTACAAGGTGTTGGAGAATGTACTTCAGATTCTACGCCTTCTTTTGAATGAAAAACAACAGGGAAAATAAATAACTTCTTGAATAAGTTTGGCTATATTTGAAAGAAATTACAAAAATACTTCATTGGTTTTAATATAAATTACTTCTACAAATTGAGACGTGTTCTTTTTGCTAATAAATCTTCTGCATTTTGCATAGTTTCCCATAAGGAAATATTCTGTTGATTTTGGGATATTGTATGTCTATCTCAAACAGAACTCCTTTCTGAATTAAGCAGAGTTTTTTGCTGAAATATTAATAGTATGATACAGCCCATAGTAATTTTACATTACTTTGGTTTTGGTTTTAGGGATTTACTGACACAAACTCCTACTGAAATTAAGGACTGAATAAGGACTATCAGACTATGTCAGCAATAATACTTAGTTTTGATATAGTGCTTTTCCTTCTGTCTCCCAAAGCAATTTAGGAAGATAGAAGGTGTTTTTCTCATTTTGTGGTGTGGGCAGGTGAGCTGACATGCTTAGATTCATCCTGCAAACAGATGAATGGCTGAAATAGTTTTGGAGTGCTGTATCCATTAATTCAAACAGCTCAGCTGATTATTTGTTGGGAATTAAAGTGTCTGGGTGATGTTAGTTCAGTGAATCTGGAAAAGTCTAGTGCCACAAAGAAACCTGAGTATACAGAAAGTGTCCTGTCAGAAGGAAATTGTTAAATACTCTAATTTGTGGATATATTGGCATAGCAATGAAATATGTTTTAATGATTACTTCCCCTTAAATGTCAATATATATAATATATTGTGTAGGGATATCAGAAGTGAAAATCTACACACAAACTGGAGCACAAACCATAATTCTGGATTCAAATTCCCCTGAAATATAGATATATTCGAATTCCAGACTGTTTTCCAGATATGGCTTTTTGCCTTTGTCTGTATTGGAGTGATTGAAATCTTTGTTTCTTAATGCAGTTGAATTTTTGGCTCTTCAGAACATTGAATTGAAGTTCAGAAAGTTATTACAGCTAGTAATTTAAACATTTGAATTTGATCAGATGCAACATAAACACAAGGTCACAAGTAGAATTGTCATAGCCTGACACTTTTAATTACAATTTTAAAGCATAAATCATACATGAAGCAAGTAAATTACACTGCTTTTGTTCAACAAAATGAGCAAGTAAATTAAATGTAAATGTAAATAAGGGAAGATTCTGACCTGAGCACCTCATACTGTATCTGAAAGCAACCAGTTTTTGGTTTTCACTTGGAATTCCAGATTGTATTGAAGTTTGGATTCATGGTTGATTTAGTGTTGAATTTTAGGACCTTAACGACTGTGAAATTTGTAATCTAGTTAGATTTTCCAAGAATCTTTGTGATTTATCTTCTGTTCTTCCCCTGTTCTATTTGATATTTTAAATCATGTATTTCTTCATGAGCATGTATCTTAATCTGAAAACTTTGTCAGCTAAGAGGCAAAGCAAGTGTCTTATTTAGAAAGTTAAGTAAATATTTATACTGTTTGCGTTTCTTCAACGAAAAACTGTAATCTGAAAAGTGAGATAGTTCTACATTGGCTTGCAGATGTGCTTTTACAGTGACAGTATTTCTTTTAAAAAGAGGTTCAACAATTTGTTTAAGTTTTCATAAAGCTACCCACCAAATAGGACAAAATAGCTTAGGCATAATGGTAAAAAATGGGTTGGAAACTCAAGAAATCGTCAGTACTCATTGCCCACCAGTTCAGACCATTCTAATATGGCATGTTTTTAATGGACTTTTAAAAAGGTACCTTGCATCTACCAATCCTGAAACTAAATACACTGTATTAACAATCTTGCAAGAATGACACCAGCTGATTTTAAACTTGGAAACAAAATTTGCATTATTCAAGAAAAACTTGTATGGTTGAACTGTTGTGCAGTTTCTAGTGGTTAATATATAAATAAATCCATTTGTATATGCAGTACAATGCAGGAAACATGAATCTTAGGGTAAAACTGAACAGTTGTTTTGTGTTGATGTGTATAGAAAAGTGGCCTAGGTGCCACATACTCATTCATTTCCTCAGATAAACAGTGAATTTCGGGGGCTGGGTCGTGGGGGACACCTAATAACTTTAATTTACGCACACTGTCTTTTCTTTTTTGAACTCTACCAAAGTTCAGCCATCAAATCTAAAAAGGATTATTCGTAGGATATGATTTCAAGCAGGAGTTAATGTAACAAAAGAGTAATGACTATCGTAAGATAATTTTTAAAGATCTGTGTCTTTCAAATTTTAAAAAATACTTAAACCAAGAAAATATCTATAAGCCTGTTGTGAATTGTTGAACAGATCTCAAAGTAACACAATAAAGATTACAGTGTAAGTAATTTATTGTAAAAGCAAAACGCTTCTGATTCCGTTCTACATGCATAGCTGAATCCAGGGGCAAATGAACAATGAATCTCCAGTGTCAACAGAACTGGCTTAATTTAAATGACTGAATGTGCACAGTGAAGTGAGAAGATATGGTAGGAAAAAAGGTGATTTGAAAACCTATGTTGGTTTAACAGTGACAATACAGGGAAATAGGATAGGGTAAATAATATATGAAATACCAACTTAAAATCTAAAAAGCCTAAAGGAAATATTTTGGTGCATGGCTCAATTAGTACTAAATACATGTGCACTGTTCTAGCAAGTGTTACAGAAGAGGAGTGCCAGGGGTCTGAGCTCAGAAACTTGTTTTAACTAAAGGAAACAAAAATAACTGCTGCTGTTTCATATCTCAAAATCCTTTTCCCATGTAATTTTGAGGCAGGTAATGACAGTAATGGAGATACTATAGCACATCTGAAAACTTTTTTTACAGCAACACTGAAATATACTAAGCCAAGTATTAGCAGTAATCAAAAAAGCAACTATAAAACATTATATCTGTGCCAGGTGTGAAAAACACATTCTTATACTCAACAAGTTCATGCTTCCAGATTTTTTTTTGGTAGGATATTCTTAGATAAAATATGGCTTTGAAATTGATCCAAAGTATTTTACAACCATCTATAGATATATCTCTCCAGTTCACTTCTTAATAGTCACTCTGCAAAACAAATTTTTGTATACGTGTGTGTATGAGGACTAGGAGCAATTTTAGGCTTTTATTCTGATCAACTTGCTTCTGCTTTCTTTCCTAGGAAGTGTGTAGAGAGCTCTGGTGCCTCAGTAAAAGTAATCGCTGTGTTACCAACAGCATTCCAGCAGCTGAAGGTACTCTTTGCCAAACAGGGACCATTGAAAAGGGGGTGAGTACAAATAATTCATTGTTTAAAGACTACAGGAAGAAAGAATTAGAAAAATAAAGTACTTCAGAGCAACTGTCAGAGTCCAAAAAAAGAGTTATTTCAGAATACATTTGCCTCCCAGTGGAAGTGTCCTACAGAACTATTTCACGATAATTTTATATATGTAATTTAACAAAACATTTATCGTTGCTGTAACATTCTATAGCTTGGATCAAAAAAAAAATTCAAAACAAAACAAGGCAAACCTGTTACATTCTCTGTATATTTTTGAGTAATTTTTTAAAAAAACTCCTTAGTTTGATTTTCATTGCATTTTATAGCATTCTTCCATAAAGGACTGTTCCAACTATAGGTGTGGCGTAGACTGTGAAAATGTGTACCATAGATCTGGAGCCTAAAATTTCTTATTTTATTAGAAGATAAAAAAATCTGCACTCCTTCAGATGTAAGCTGACTCATACAAGCATATAGAAAGAATGTTGCCTTGATAAAATGGTTTTCTAAAAGCCCATATTTCACAATGACCTTTCTGTTTTGACTTTGAATTATTTTTTTAGTGTTCAGCTGCATGACCGTGTAGCTTTAAAGTTGCTGTGCAGCCCTACAAACTCCTCCACCTGCCAGAAAATTATATAAAGTCAGTGTTGCAATAGATAAGTCTAGTGCTACTGTATCTGTCTGAACATAGAATCATCAAATGATTGAGTGGTTTGGGATGAAGAGGACCTTAAAGATCAACTAGTTCCAAGTCCCCTGCTATGGGCAGGGACACCTCCGACTAGACCAGGTTGCACAAGGCCCCATCTGACCTGGTCTAGAACACCTCCGGTGATGGAACATCAACAACTTCCCTGGGCAACATGTTCCAGTGTCTCACCACTTTCAGGTGAAGTTCAGAAATTTAATTTCAGGTTAAGAATAGTAAAAGGGTGTTTCTCAATTACAAGGCAAAATCTATAGAGATCTTAAAGAGGAAAGAAAAATATTTTAGTTATGAATTTACAGGACGTGTACTGGGGGCAGAATTGAATTCCATATGATGTTGTCCAAGACAATGTATTTTATGCAGACTCATACAAAGAGAAGAGAGCTTATTATATTGAACGGTTTCCAGTATCTATGTGAGAGCTGATGCATCTGTCCGTAAGATTTACTGCTCCAGGTTGCATTTTTTTCCTAACAACGACAAGAGACATCTATCTCATTCTCACTTTTGCCATGCTAGCTGAGCTAGTTGAGCTAGTTTCAACAAAGATAAGGCTGCATTTTGACTTGCAGGCTGATGTTTAAACAAAAAGAATGAAAGCATTTGGGCAGCTGTCACAGTTTGTTAATGCTTGTTGATGATTTCATTCAGAGTCCATGACCCAGTATTGTCCGATGGCTTTTCCATGCTGAGTTTAGAAATACTGGTAAACCACATTAAATAAATTAATTGAAGATGTCATTAAAAAAAAAAAGTGTTTAGAGTTAGCCAGTGAAAACAGGGACACCTTTGCATTCTACCAAAAATGTTAACCTTTTATTAGAGTAATAATAAATGTTAGAAGCCCTGCTCACAAATCAACAGTCTAGGTTTATTTTGGAACCTCCATTTCCTTGTCAATGACAAGGGGCAATTTACCTCTACTACATTTTTTAAACCATGAGACTACAGTGAACAAGTTGAGATGCTTTAAGACACTGTTGCTGTGTTTGCTTGCCAGAGGCTTTAATCAGTTTGCTATCAACAGAGTATTTTTTCCAGTCATCAGCATCTTGTTCCATCATTAGATTTTAGATGAGAGAACCCATACTGTTTTACAAAGGCAAGCTGTTCATGCCTGTTAACAGAAGAGAATTGTATCAGTAAACTACAGCTTCGAAGATTTCTGTAAATTAGCAGTTCCTGATACTAGAAGACACAGGCTCTTTCCAAATATGTAGTTCTCTTTACCACATGCTGAGGAGAAAATAATAGGTTACAATTGTATAACACTGTTATTATTAGTAGTAGTAGTAGTATTATTTACATGTAGATTTACATTTATATTGCAGTCATGCCTGAAGACCACAACCAGATTATGCCGTATTTTGCTAGGCTGTGTCCAGATACGTAATATTCTGTGCTCAGAAGGCCTAACAGGATCTCAGAGTACTTTGTCATATTTGGAGGGTCAATTTCTGCTTTTGGTTACACTAATCTAAGTTTGATGTAACTGTTATGCTGTGTGCATTAATATTTTACTGGTAGAACTGAGAGGGATTTCTACAATTAAAATGGCCTAACACTATATTATAAAACCTTATTTCAGTTGCTTAGATGAATCTGCCAAACTTTTAACTCTTTGGATTTAAATTTTCTCCAGTAAATATCTACCTGCCCCTGAAGGTTTTTAGGGTGTTTTCTAGAAGTTACTCAGGTGTTTTCTGCTTACAGGGACAGATTGCGGTTTCTTGCTACTGTTGGAATTACAACTGTTCTTTTTGAAGCTGTAATATGTTCATGCTTTGGTGAAGGGATTTACATGTATTTTACATATAATTTTAAATACACATGAAGTTTCTCTCCGGTGTACCCAGAGATGTGTTTTCAAAGGTAAACTAACTGAGAGATTTTCAAAAAGACTCTGATGAGGAAATGGTGCATATAAAACAATAAGACAAAACTGGTAGGAATGGTTATTTTGTTTTTTAATTTAAAGTCATAAAAAAGTAAAGTTTTCTGACATCATTGTTTAGATTCACACTAAGGGGCAAGTGTGCAAAGAGTAAAAACAGTGTGCTGAATTAACATTTTAAATAACTAGATTGTGTGATGATTTAAGCTATCCTTGGACATTAAGCTAATGTAAATTTAAGTTATTATTTGACATTAAGTTTTCTTGCAAAATAATTGTAGAAGCAATGATTGAAAATACATTATTGAAATTGAGATGACAAATTTAAATTGAAATAATGTTTTTTCCCCTTTTTTTCCCTCAATATTAAAGTACTTGCTGTCTGAGTTTTCTAAAAGCATCCTATTGTAAATCTAAGTTCTGTTAAACAGCTAATGTTCATATAAAAGTGATATCAAGTGTGCCACAATATCATGCTTTATTTTATTGTTAATGTTCTTGATAAGGATTTCAGACTGCATGTTATGCAGAGGGTTTTGCACATTTTATACGTATTTGTATGAGACACCACTTTCTAGCTGAACTACTCCAAGTTGTTTATTCAGTGTTAGATAAGAGTTAACATTTCAGTTCTAAACCTTTCATGAAGGATTGTTCTTTTAAAATAGCTGTCACCTCCTCTTCTTTCTTCATATACTGGTTACTCAGTAGTCTTTACTTCATTACAGGAGGTAAAGTTGCTATGATTTGTAGAGGAGGCATGTTTCTGTAGTCTCATCAGAAATAATGAAGATTTTGGTAATTTTGAAATACTCTGATGGAAATTCTGTGCATAACTGGCTTCTGATGAAAGATAAATTTTCACTAGAAAATTGAGAAGAGACACTGAGTTCAGTGAGAAGTCAGTCCTGAGATTTAAATTGAGTAGGGAAGAAAAAAACAGCATTTAAGGAGTTTTTGCAGAGGAATATGAGAATGCCGATGACAATGTTTGCGTGACAGAAGAAATTTCAGAGTCCAGGGGATTTACACAGCTTTGAGAAAACAAAGCAGGGAAAATGCACCTGCCTATTGTGTAATGGCTAAGATGTTGAGATGGTTTGCATAGTCTGTTATATGTATGTGGTATTCTTGTGGGTTTAATTCTGTCCATCATTTCTTAACTTTGATTTTGACATCCTTGTAATATATATAATGTATTTTTCTGTAAATTGTTGGCATACATATTCGCTTTTCTTAGATGCATTTTGTATTTTAGCTTTTTACTTCATTAGGTACCCATGTGGTTGTGTGGCATGTTTAATAGAACATTGCAAGGAGATTATTGTCTGTAGTTAATAAAATCATTATCACTTAATTTATCACCAAAATGAGAAGAAAACCAGGAGTTTAAGTCCCTTGTGTGTAGTTCATGCAAATACTTCATTCTCCATCGTAGTTGTACCATTAGAGACATTGCAAAGCACTGTGCCATAGGGGTATATCTATACTAGTGAGTAAATGTGAGTTCACTGTGTGGACTGCATTATGAGTTTTACAGAGATTCAGTGATAGTCTGGATTTAAGAGAAGCTCCATGTGAAGGGCGTGTTCCTCTGATGGATGACTGCTAGTTGGCATAAACCTCCAGTTTGTAAAATCAGAACTCCCAGAAGGATAAATCCTCCTTCCCTCAGTACAATTCCATGAAACCCTCTGTCTGGTATTTTCTGAAGAAAGGTGTGGTGGATTGCCCCATCCAGCAGCTGGGCCCCTATGCAGTCACTTTACTCACTACTCCACCATGGATGTAGGAGAGAATCAGAAGGGCAGAAATGGGAAAAACTCATGGGCTGAGACAGACAGGTTAATAAGTGAATGGGAAAGAAATAAAAAACAAACGAGGTCAAACAAAATCACTCATTACCTGCAGATTGTTGCCCAGCCAGTCTCTGAGCAGTGGCTACTTTGGAAGCACCCCCACCGCTAGCTTTGTTGCTAATGATGTTAATATGGTATGGGATATCCCTTGTGTCAGTCTGGGTCAGCTGTCCCGTCCGTGTTCCCTCCCAGCCTCTTGCCCACCCCAGCCTACTCGCTTGGGTGGCACACTGAGAAGCCAAAGCCTTGATGGTGTGCAGGCATCGTTCAGCAGTAGCTAAAACATGAGCCTGTTATCCACACTGGTCACAAGCCTAAAACGCAGCACCGTGCAGGCTGCTAGGAGGAAGTCCCTGTCCTGCCCAGACCAGGCAAAGAGAAAAGTACAACAGGCAGTGCATTTTGAACTTGAGTTTTAAAGTAGCCTGCGTTGGCTTCTCTGTAGTCACATTAATGCTTGTTTTTGGTTTCTCTCACTGATAGAGGATGAGATGTATAAACAGAAATGTGCTGGATAATAGCAGCTGTGTTGAGAAGAAAGAGGTCATGGAGAATAAAAATGTTTTGAGAGAAGCAGAGAGAATGAATGTGGCTAGAAAAATAATGCTACAGATTTCCCCTGTTAATGTGAAAATAACAAATAATATAAGGAAAAATATTAAATGATAGCATATTCTAATGTAAAGCTATGCTGTTTCTAGGTATATTTGCTGATGATAAGCTACACATTTTAATAATAATATATCATTTTAATGTATATTCTTGAAAGCTATGCACTTCGACTCTGGCATGTTTGACAGTCTAGATGTACCTTTTACTCAAAATGAAATTTCTAATGGAGAAAAAAAAAAAGATTTCTATGAATTTTCTTAAACTAACACTGTACAATACTTGTTCATACCAAACTCCATTTTATCATTT
>NW_008583534.1:3905-4137 GCF_000691845.1 Merops nubicus | reverse complement strand
GGGGCTGCAGCTGGAGCCACAGGCTCTGTCTGAACCCGCCTCACCCCGAGGAGCACGGCCCCGGGGAGGGAGATGTCTTTGTTCGGGATTCAGGGCTCGTTAAACGCCAGGCGTAAAAACCGGTGAGGAGCAAGCTCTGACAGCTCCAGCCCTGGGAGCAGGAAAAGCCCCAAGCCCCGTTAATCCTCCTTCACACCCTTCCCCACGCGCCAGAGCCGCAGCCAGAGCCGGA
>NW_008583534.1:3014-3667 GCF_000691845.1 Merops nubicus | reverse complement strand
GCAGGGTGCCGCAGGTGGGTTAGGTGGGGCTGAGCCAGGAAAGCCCCCGGCTGCCAGGGACCGGCCTCTCCGGGACCCTCCTGGGACCACCAGAGCTCTGCTGGTACCGGCCCTTCAGCTCCAGCTCCCCTCACTCCCCACCTCTGCTTTTGGACTGATTCAAATCAGTGCCCATCCCGCTCACATCAAACCTGATCAGTGCCCATCCCACTCACATCAAACACCTGATCAGTGCCCATCCCGCTCACATCAAACCTGATCAGTGCCCATCACCACTCAGATCAAACCTGATCAGTGCCCATCACTACTCACATCAGTTCCCATCTCTGTTTTTGCCTCTATTCCGACCAATTCCCCTCGCCACTTTCACAGCAGTTCCTGTAAATCCCCATCGCTGCTTTTGCATCAATTCCAATAAATTCCCACCACCGCTTTGCTTCCATCTCGATCAATTCCCATCATGGATTTCACATCATTCCCTGTAAATTCCCATCGTCACTTTTGCATCATTCCCTATAAATTCCCATTGCTGCTTTTCCATCCATTCTGATCACTCTGTGGCCACTTTGGCCTCCGCTCCCCGCAGGGTCCCCAGCCCCATTTTGGGCCCACCTGTGCTGAGGGGGGAGAGGAGAGGCCGGGCAGGACAGACC
>NW_008583534.1:1143-2882 GCF_000691845.1 Merops nubicus | reverse complement strand
GGACTCTGGGGCCAGGCTGGGCCCCGGCCCCTCCCGCAGCTCTCCGGGTAAAGCCCCAGGAGCTCAGCTCCTGTCCGAGGGCACGAGGTGCTCTGGGTTGCCCGAGGCAGCCGCTGGGGTTGGGGGAACAGCCCGAGGGGTTCGATGGTGTGCACGGGATGGGATGGGATGAGCCGGCGCCATCGGGGAGTGTTCGGGCAGAGGGTGAGGCTGTGGAAGTCATCTCCTCTGGAGCCGTGAACACGGCACAGCAGGGACCTCGCAGCTGTGGGTGGGAGAACCCCGAGCCAGAGGGTCCGTCCCGTCCTGCTCAGGAGAAACCAGCTCCAGGGGAGACCACTCGTCCTGCTGAGCACCCACCGCTCAGCTCCAGCCCTCGGCCCCAGCTCTGGCGTGCTCAAGAGCTCAGCGAGAGGCAGCACCAAGCTCTGCAGCACGGGAGCCAGGGGGGGGTCGGGCTCTGCTCCCAAGGAACAAGGGACAGGACAAGAGGAAACGGGCTCAAGTTGCCCCAGGGCAGGTTGAGGTTGTCCCTGAGGAACAATTTCTTGCCCTGGAGGGTTGCCCAGGGCTGTGCCAGGCTGCCCAGGGCAGTGGTGGAGTCCCCACCCCTGGAGGGGTTCCCAAGCCCTGGAGATGTGGGGTGAGGGACATGGTGCTGAGGGGACCTGGCCGTGCTGGGGGTGGTTGGACTCAATGATCTGAAAGGTCTTTTCTAACCAAAGCATTTGATGATTCCGTGGCTCCTCAGAGACCCCTGTTCCACCTTCCCACCCCATGAGGGAAGGAGGCCAAACCTCCCCGAAATCTCCTCTCCCAAACACAGACCCAGAGCTTCGCTCCACGCTGAGCTCGGAGGGCGAGCGGCCTGATCCCGTCAGATGGACAGTGTGGTGCTGCCACTGCTGGGGTCCCAGCAGCCCCCACCCCCAGGGGCTGCCTTCCACCAGCACACGTGGAGATGTCCCAGCTCAGGCTCAGGGGACGGGACTTTGTCCACCTCCCACTTCACTGCTCAGCCTGGTCTCACGGGAGGTGTCCCTGCCCGCGGCTGCGGGGTTGGGACCAGATGATCTCTAAGATCTTCTCCCTGGGGGAAGCTGATGGCGGTGGCACTGAAGCCCCATAAGACAATGTGGGCAGAGGCCAGATGCCACCTCGCTCCCGGGCACCCTGGCCGGGAGGGCAGGAGGAGCAGGGAAGGCTGTGGGGGAGTGTTTGAGGTCACTGGGGGCAGGAGCTGCTGCAGGGAGGGGAGGGGTGAGCTGCTGGGCAGGGGCTCTCCCTGCAGCCAGGGGTGACACTCAGGTGGGATGTTTGGGGTTGCCAGCTGCTGTGGGCACCCCAAACCTGTCGGGAACCCTCTCAGGACTTCACCTCGTCCCAGCTTCACTGCCAAGGTGGCCCAAGGGCTTGCTCAGCCTCAGGCTGTGTGACTCAGCCTCACACCTGGGCCACCGCCAGCACCTCAGCCCCGGGTCCTTCCCTGCTGGGGCCTGTGCCCACCCGTGCCCAGGGAGGAGCCCTCCTCCAAGGGGCACTGGAGAAGGGCTGAGCTGGAGAAAGGGGTGCCCAAGGCTGGCAGCTGCTCGGGCTCGAGCCCCTTCCCCAGCCTGCTCACAAGGTAAACACCTGCCCGGGGACAGGGCTTGGAGGAAGGGAGGGTGGAGGTGACCCCACGGTCACCACGGGGACCAGGCTCGTGCCATCCCCCCCGGGGGGGGGCCCCGGACACCCCG
>NW_008583534.1:341-1046 GCF_000691845.1 Merops nubicus | reverse complement strand
CAGCCGGGGGAGGGGCTCGTGCCCCTCTGGGCTTTCACTGTGGCTGTGTCACCGTCCCCACCAGGGGGACACAATCTGGGACAGAGCCGGGATCCTGCTCCAGCCACCACGTCAGCTGGGAGAGCTGCTGGGAGTCAGAGAACCCCACAATCGTTCAGGTTAGAAGAGACCTTTCAGCTCCTGGAGTCCAACCACCCCCAGCACGGCCAGGTCCCCTCAGCACCATGTCCCTCACCCCACATCTCCACGGCTTGGGAACCCCTCCAGGGGTGGGGACTCCACCACTGCCCTGGGCAGCCTGGCACACACCAACCCCCCCCTGGCTCCAGGCTCCTGTCAGGAGCTGTGCAGAGCCAGAAGGTCTCCCCTGAGCCTCCTTTGCTCCAGGCTCAGCACCCCCAGCTCCCTCAGCTGCTCCTCCCCACACTTGGCCTCTAGACCCTTCCCCAGCAGCTCCGTTGCCCTGCTCTGGCCATGCTCCAGCCCCTCAAGGTCCTGCTGGGAGGAAGGGACCCAAAACTGATGCCAGGATTCAAGTTTTGGCCTCCCAAGTGCCCAGTGCAGGGGGTCAATCCTGCCCTGCTCTTGCTAGCTGCTCTATTTGCACAGGAAGCCAACCAGGGAGGGGGCACCGAGACCACCTGGGAGCTGAAGGTGTGAGGTCTGAGCACAGTGGGGTCAAGCTGCTCACCCCCCCCCCCCCCC
>NW_008583534.1:0-296 GCF_000691845.1 Merops nubicus | reverse complement strand
AGGAGACCACCCGAGCTGTGTGGCCCATGACTCCTGTCCCCTGATGCCCCAGCCTACCCTCGGGGCAGGTCTGCTCAGAGAACTGGGGGTCTGGAGGGGTGTCTGCATCCTGCCCGTCCCCGAGGGTGCAGCAGGGGGTGGCTGGTGAGCACCAGCTTGGTGTGACAGGCTGGAGCAGCTCCAGGTCCCACTGGCTGCCCCAGCAGGCAGGGAGGGAAGCCCCAGGTCCATGCCAGGTGTACCACTGTCCCCGTTCCTCCTCGAGGTGCCAGGCAGGGCCGGGGGGGGCTGGGGGG
>NW_008583533.1:33871-44667 GCF_000691845.1 Merops nubicus | reverse complement strand
CTGCCGCGGAGAGCCCGGGACTGCCGCTGGGAAGGGGCTGAGCCGTGCTGCCACGGAACCGGGCTGGGCTGGAGGAGACCTCTACGGTCATCACGTTACTGACAGCAGCGGGAAGGTGGCACGGTGGGGAGAGGAAGCATTGCTCATCAGGGGGCTCATTAGTTCTAGGGAAAGGTTAATGACAAATGTGATAGGTTTTTACTTTGATTTTCAAATGAATAACCATTACAATTCCTGGGGTGGAGAAGGAGCACTCACGTGATGGGTTATGACACCTCAGACACTAGTGTGCCAACAGGAACAGAAACTGCTTCAAGTGTTTTCCCTGGGCCTGCACAAGAGCATCTGATGCCCCAAGACATGTGCTTGAAGACCAGTGACCAAAACATAATGGAGCAGAATAGAGCTCTGTCTGTTGTGTTTCGGTGAAGTATGAACCATGCAACACTGAATGAGTTGGGTGCTCTGTGATCAGCAAAGCCTCCATCCCTGGGAAATAATACTTGGCTTTCTACGGACTCAAGGGCAGCCACGTGTCATGGTGTTGGATAAGAACACGACCACTCCCATGAATTGTTCCCAGCTGTGGCACTGCAGAAGGATCCTGTTCCTTCCTGGGCTTATCTATCCACCTCCTCCTGGTAGCTGCTCCCTGCAAGCAGCTTGGTGAGGCTCCCCATCATCTCCTCTGTGCAGCTTGGTGAGGCTCCACATCATCTCCTCTGTGCTGGAGCGCTGGACCATGGGGGTGTGGTGCTGGTGAGGAGCTGTGCCTCCTTCCCCCTCAGCCCTGGTTGTCACGGTGCCTGCAGGCTCTCCTGGTGACCTGGCTGCCAGGGAATACTGGTTTGGTTATGCTAGCTAAGGTGCAGCAACACAAGGGCCTTCTGGGTTTCCTATGGAGAACAGCTGTACCCACACTTCCCACAAGCCTGTTTTTCCTCCCGGAGGTTTTAACTGAGGGATGGTCTCTCCCTGCTGGGTGGAAGGCAGCCTGCAGTGACCCCTTGCCAAGTCACAACATCTGAACAAGGCCATCGGCTCACCTGGGGGAGGCACAGTGCTGGCCCTCCTCACCTTCTCATTCCCTTAGCCTTCCCTCCTGGACATGATTGCTCCTGTTCAAGGCAGAGCACCATCCCCAGCCTCGAGAACGTGAAGCCCTGAGCAGAGACTGGCATTTTGTCTTGCTGGGACACTGCAGAGCCAGATCCATGCATCTAATCCCATGTAGACTCCCAGTTCCACTGAGTTTCCTTCCCACCTGATGCTAGACAGCCTCTGTTCAGACTGATGAGGGCCTGGCTCTGCAGTATTTCAAGTACATAACATCAAACCTGTGAAATTCCCCAAGCCTGGCACTGGGGTCTAGGGGCTCCAGGGGTCCCTCAGTGCCCAGTTCATCCTGGCTGCACCATACAAAGCCATTCCACTGCTTGCAAAGTTAGTTGTGTTTGTGCTTGCTCCAGAACTGCCTCGCCCTTCTAGCCTATGACTGATCATTTCTTCTGGGCACATTTTTCTTTGCTTCCTGAGAACATCCCCGCGGGGCAAAGCTTTGCCTCTAATCAGAAGCAAAGGCACTCTGCTGAAGTGACTGCCTGCCCGAGGCACACCACGCTGGCACAGACCCCACGGGCCCCCCTGGATGCCCATGGAATGAAACTCCTACTTTATAGGTAGATGATTCTTTGCAGTGTCCACCTCGAAACTGCATGTTATATCCCTGTGCCCTTGGCAGCAGCTCCAGACCTATCCTGAAGCCTTACCCTGGTGCAAAGGCATGAGAGGGGAGCATGCCTTCCAAAAACACGCTCCTGAGTGATCAGGTGGTGGAGATCATAAAGCTGGATTTTTATAACTGCTGGATTAGAGATGCTCCACCATCTTCACACTTTGTAGAGGTCGCTTGGTGGCTATGCATGGAAAATCAGGTAGAGGTGCTGAGTCTTACAGTGAGCTAGAGAAGATGGAGCAAAAGAAAGCCTAAGGCCAAGGGAAATTCAAAACTGTAGTAGTTGAGCGAAAGACTAATGGTGCAGAGTGGTGGGGTGCTCTTTGGGAATAGAAGACTTACTTTGAGAGGTGATAATTACCCTGGTGTGCAGAATTGGAGCACAATTCAAACCCTCTGGGCTGGGAAGCTGAGCACTGAGCCTCTTGCAACTCCATATTCCTGTGAGAAAGGACTGGTGGTGGAAGACCAGCCTAATCTCTTTCACTTCTCCCTTGCTTAGACTCTTCTTTCCTTGTGACCACAAAACCAGCACAAAACAAGTAGATTTCCTCTGCTGGAGTGTGAGCAACAAGCTGAGAACCTGCATCCCCCAGTCCTTGCAGTTCTGGCCACAGATGCTGTGCCAAGAGCCGTGTCTGCTCCACTGAATCGTGTCTCCACGAGAGAGGGTGCAGCTGAAGACACTGGTACTTCAGTAGCTAGAGGCACCATTGATCAGGCATCCATGATCAGAAGCCTGGCACTGTTCAGGTGTTGGTATAGTTTTCCCTGGATCAGCAGATTTTAAATGTACTGTACCATACATATTAAAATAAAAGTCAGCACTGATACTAAAAACGCCACTGCTCAGTCATCTATCCTGCCTGATTTTTCTGTTTCTGTAACAAAAAAGTTGAGCATCCCTAAGGCTATGAGATATCTAGCTGGCCTGAGTTTCTGTGGGAAGCCAGCCTCTTACCAGTTAATCAAATACTCAATGCACTCTTTTAAAATAATATGTTTCTTTCATGGCTTGGGAAGGGGACCTATGGCTAATGGGGTGGACACTGGGAAACAGCTTCAGGAAACATAGAGGCAGTGTAGCTAGTGAACCAGTTAAATGGCCCACACAAGTACTCTAACACCTCAATAGAACATGCTGGTGGAGCAGATGGAGAAAAAACACTGACACAGGTCTGGCTTACAGGCATCCACCCCCCAGAAATGGAAAACAATTCCCGTGATCAAAACGCCCTCCCATTGCAAGGCCTAGTCCAGGTAAAAGTAGAAGTGTAACATATCCAGGTCTTTTGATTGCTTGTAACATGCTCATGAGCACAGAAGGTGACCAGGCCAGCCTTTTCCTTCCCTGTTTAAAGTGGTTGGGCAGAAGGGCTCAGAGCTTTGCAGAATGTGAAATCACTGGTTCAAGCAGCTGAGGATGCCAAGGCAAAGAGCAGAACCACCACAGATCAGGACTTGTTTGCCAGTGAATTAATGAGCTGAATAACCATTATGCAGCATAGGGTGCATTCCAGGGTGTGAAACCTTGCAAGCACTTCCTGAACACCCAGGGACTTCTCTTTCTCTTTCTTGCCTCACAAAACACCTGAGGGACATGTGTCTGGGTGGCAGGGTATGCACCACCCTCATCGGCTCCATCCCACAGTTCTGCAAGTGCCAGCCTGTTTATGTTCTGCTGTTTCCTTTGGCAAAGCAGGCCTGCATGGAAGTGGCCTTATGAATAAAGCTTCCTGGCTGCCTTGCTACGTCACCAAGGCAAGGTGGGATCTCCAGAGGAAAGCTGTTGGATGCCCAAGCCAGCACTGTCGCTCAGGTTGCTTCTCTTCATTGACTCTGCAGATCCTGGCACTGGCAAGGAACCTTCAGTGGAAAGGTAATGGCAAAGTCTGACTAATGCTGCTTCTGGGCATCTATTAAAATTATGGAATGACTAGGTCAGATGTTTTCTTTCAGGCGTTCAAAACCTCCTCTGACTTTACATCCTTCTCTCTTGCTTCTCATTCCCCTTTTCTATCGTGCTTTTTACTTACAGCTTAACTCTGTGATTAAACACCACAGGTTTTAGGCACATGAATAATGTCATGACCTGAGATTATGTCTTTCTTAAGGCTTGTAACTTCCAGCACTTCTCTTAACTCTCCTGTCTTCTCCCAGGATTTTTGAGATAGCCTAGTCTAGCTGGGAGGTGTTCCTGCATTTACCAGCCAGTCTGAAAGTATCTTCAGTACAATGGCTGGGGTGAGGGAAGGACCTGCACTGGAGTAGAACTTTTCAAATCCTCCTATAGAAAACTCACAATTACCGCACAAAAAAAAAAATAAAGTAAGGGTTGTCAGTGAGGGTCTGTTACCAGAGTGACAAACCCTGCATGGCTGCAGGGACCTCACCTGACAGTCTGATTTCCTCCAGCTCCAGCTGCCTTCGGTAGGTTTGGGATTGAAATTTTCTATGGAAATTACTGTCCCCAGTTTGCAAGCCAGCAGGGAGCTTACAGACCTTGGCCAGAGCATTTTATGTCTGACTTTCTTTGAAATGGCTGCTCAGGGTTTATTCAGTACTGAAGGGGGCTTAATGAATGCTGAAGGAGGAGGTAACATGAAAGCAACTGGCTGTGTTTGAGAAGTGGTACTGAGGACATGGGTTTGTGTGCAGCTCTGAATATGTAGCATGGGTCAATCACCAGCCTACATGAGTGTACAAGAGCTGTGTTAGACACTCGTGTCATGAACATATTTTATTTTAAATGTAACATTACTGCACAGCCACCACGGCAACACCACAGCTAGAACAGCAAAGATACATACTACTTTTTAACTATTGTAAATGCTAACCTCCGTATCAAACTACTCTATCCATTTTCAGGTGATGGTGAAGGGTTATTTGGAAGTGAACCAACACACAAATCTGGGTACTAATACAAAGAGTACATTTCCCAGCAGCTACTGAGCTGATGTGGCAATTTGAGGTGAGATTGAAAGCTTTTAAGCAAGCTGGAAATTAATTGCCAGGAATTGTGCATCCAAAGGCCATAGCTTCTCATTGAAACCATGACAAAAGCATGCAGTAATTCCCTTTATAAAGGCCAGTGTGCAAGTCTCACGCTGCCTCTTGCAGAGTGCTCAAGACTCCTTGCTGAGCAGGTTTTTCCCTCTCTCTTTAAAATATATTCTGCTATAAAGGAGAAAGCAAGCTAGGAATTGATTAGCCATTAAGAAATTATATTGGGTATTTGTTGGTTTGGTTTTTTTCCCCAAAATAGAAATCTGAAAATAAAAAGCAGTATCAGTAAATGAATAAAAACTCATTTGCTTTCTTAATGAGTGCATAATACTTATGTAAAGCACAACAGTTATCAAGCAGGATTCTCTTGCCACAGAACAGGTACAGCATAGACATGGGATTTAAATCTTCTGCATGTTTTTTTTCCTGCCTTAAAAATCGACTTTGTTCTCATGGGAATCTCTTTTAGCTCCTATTGTGTTCTCCTGTCTTGCTCAGGCAGTGGTGGTGAGAGGAGAGTGCTGGGAGAGGAGGGGCTAAGGATGCTTCTGCTCTTACTAAATGTCCCTGCATGGACCTTGCCTGCAGCAAAAAAGAACCACTGCAGGCCTGAGCAAGCAAACACTGGTGCACAGATGACCTGGGGAAAGCAGGGACTGATTTCTTGGTCTCTGAAATGGTGCATCTGTCCATAGTTTGGATCTCTGAGTCACACAAGTCTGGAAAGGAAACAGGGATGTCTGGACTGACCTCAAAGACACTCAGATAAAACACAGCATCTGTAGTAAGGCTGTGTCTCTGCACAGGCTAGAAAGGAAGCATAAGGTGGCAAACTCGTACCTAGACATAATTTCTACATGTTTTCCTGGATCTTACAGGCTCTGGGCTGTGGGGCAATTGCAGCTGTAACACTCACTGCAGAGTAACTCCCAGGGGCTGTGAGCAGCAGCTCAGCAGTCACGCTCTGGCCCACCTCAGCACAAACCCCAAGCACAGGCAAAGAGCTGAGCAAAGCCTGAAATGCTCCAAATGATACAATTAAACTTCTGTCAGACATTTTATACTCCATATACCTCCTCATTAACGTGGACCTGTGAAAATCCATCTCTTCATTTATTTCTTTCTTTGTGGAATAGATGTTTGCTAGCATCAATCAGGGATGCCCTGCTCTGTGGGCGAGACCCATCTTCTCCTGTCCACTGAGTTTTCTTGTTTCCTCTCTCTTCCAATTTACCTGACACAACAGGAATCCCAGTTAACCACTAGGATCTCATTACAGCCACATTTCTTTGATTCCACTACTCTATTTCTTAATCCAAATCCATGTTTGTGCTCCTTTCCCTGCCTTCCGCACCCAGCAACTAAATCCTCTGATATCTTCAGAAAATCCCTGCAGAAGATTTTTCCTCTGGCCAGGAGTCTGCCAAAGCATCTCTTTGAAACCAGATCTGGTCCTGCTGTGTTGTCTCATATAGCTTTCCCAAATCCCTTACCAAGGGCTCTCTTGCTTTAGGAAAAAATGGCACAATCCTTCCTTCAGGTGTGGCCTCTTCATCAGGTGCTGAATGAGCTGCACCTTTCTGATCCCTTATCTCTCAGCAGTTGTTCTTTGCAGTGGTGGGTGAAAGTCTTGCATTCTGGCCCTAGGACAGGCTCTTCACCTCCCTAGAGTGCTGACTGCTACGCTTGTGGAGAGCTTGGAAAGTGGTTTCCCCTTCTCATGTGTCCTTTTTAGGGTCACCACACTCCTCTGCCTCACTGAGCTGTGTAGGGCTTAATGAATTTCTGTTTGCACAGCTCTTTGAAGATGAAAAGTGCAATGGAAGGGCTCTGTTATTGTTACCACGTATGAAGAGTTCCATACCAAACCCAACTGTATTGTGTTTGGCCACTGGATGTCACAGCTGCTCAACACACAATGCAGCTGAAATAAGAAAGGAAAAGTGCTTACCCAGCAGTGGGCAACAGCCACATTTCCAGAGCCATTATTTGTTCTGTGAAGAGTGTGTGTGTGTTAAGGAGCTTGGGGTCTTCTCCTGTGTTTATGCACTGCTAATATTGCTTTTCAGAGAGACTGAGCAGCAACTGTGCTTCCTCTGTGTGTTACTACACTGGGACATCAGGAGTGAAATGAATATTTTCATGGAAGGAGGTGCAGATATGTATAAAAAACTGATAGTGTCTGAGAAGCTGGATGGGTATTCGCTGACAAGCTCTCTTGTCACTAAATTATTCCTTCTTTATCCCACCACATCCAGTTCACAGCAATGAGCCCTGGTATGATGGAAAAATCTCTCCCAGGCTGGCTCTGGACAGCACTCCTTCGATCCCCTCACTCAGGCCACGTTCCCGTGCCCCTCACACTAAATGCAGAGGGGAGACTGACCTTCCCCCTCCTCATCCTCCCTGCACGCTTTGTTTTTGTCAAGTAGAGATTCAGAACACAAAGTCACTTTCAGCAAAGTCTGCAGAACAGACCTATATAGACATTACAAGTCCTGTAATTACATTTCCTGGAAATTAAAATGGAGAGAGATTATTTGACCACGTTCTCTTCTTTTTATAGCACCACATTGTCCTTTTCACCACCTTGGGGAAATAGCAAGGGAAAGGCTGCTCATGGTCGTGGTGCAGTGAGGTGATAACCACCCCAGAAGGGATGTGAACATTAAAGAGGGGAAAGTATTTTAAGATAATCCAAGGGGCTACAGCTATAACAAAGAGTAATTGGCTGAAACTGAGCAAAAGAAAATTTCGGCTGACGATGAACTGCAGGTAGCTAATGGTGAGATCTGTTAGACCGTGAAATGGAATTTGCAGAGGAAACCTCTCTGCTCTAAAATGGCCAAATCCTGTGTTTAGGAACACTGGTGTAAACTGCCTGTGTCTGTCTCTGACTGCCTCAAAGCCCTTTTCTATCACAAAGCTTCAGCAGAATCAACAAATGTATCTGAATTTATGTCGGTAGAAGGTGAATTTAGCCAAGGATATAAAAATATTATACAGGAGAAAGGAAGCCTAAAGGGATTGTGTGGACTGGAGAAATGAATTCTAGCACTTTTCTACCCCTGACTTCTGTGATCTCTCTAGGTAGTTGAAAGCCAGGGGCAAAAAGGGAAAAAAAAATAAAGGAAGCATGAGCAAAATTTCAAAGCAGCAAGGGCCAAATTTGGAAGGAAGATGTAAAAACATTACAGGAATTGTGGAATTAAAGGATCTGACATTTCAGTCTGCACAGCTGTTGCCAGCTTTACTCATGGGTTTGAGCCTACCAGCACTTTTTTGTGTTTCGAAAACATTGTGTGGGCTCTGAATACTTCTGCTCATGCAGCATGGCTTCAGCAGAGAGCTCCACTTGAAGAGGTTTTAGACTCACTTATGAAAACTTAGATAGCCTGATTGAAAGCAATCTGTCCATCTCACATCAAACAGCCTGTTCCTGGTCAAATGTTTGCTGAACTTGGGAGTGATGCAGCCATTACTGCAATCCTGCTGATTCAGAGGGAAAGGAGTTAACCCTTTCAAGTTCTGGGTCAAAGGAGCACTGAGGTATTGAGCCAACTACTTCAATGCAATGTCAAGGTTTTAATGTGGCTACCAATCCTCAGAATGGATCTGAAAGTCAGACTTGAGCTGAGCTTTGGGCCAGCGAGGACAGAGGGAATAGCCTGGGAGAAGCAGGATTTAAAAGATGGCAAAGAGTCAGGGAGAACTGTGGAGATAAAAGTGAAGTGCATGGAAGCCAATGATGTGGGATAAAAGGCTTATTCCCTGCTGCAGTGGAGGCGGGCGGGGGGAGGCTGGTCTGTGCAATGGTGTCTGTGTGAAAGCAGCCTGCCTTTGGTTGGAAACCATGCCAAGAGTATTCCTGGCTGAGATACCCACCATGAGATGTTCCCACTGGCTAAAGCTGGGCGCAGAGATGTGTCCTGTTAGACCTACAGCCTTCTCCACCTGTAGAATACCAGTGTACTCCAAGCACAGTCCTGCCATGGTAGCAGCAGTTCCCAGGCACTGCATCCACCCTTCCCTCTGGCACTGACACCAAAGCAGCAGAGCAGATGCCTGGCAAAGACAAGCCTTGAGCCAGGCAGGTTTAGTACCATGTACACTAAAAAACCCTGTAGATCCTAAAACCAATAAGCAATGGTTGACAAGTGCAATACTTTATGCAGAAGGACTCCTTTTGTATTAATTAGCTCATAGTTAGAAGCTTAATATACAAATACATTGAAAGAGTTTAAAATTGTTCTGTCATAACTCCAAAAAAATTCATACTCAGTGCCCTGAGTAGATCCTGTCCCCAGATGGCTGTGTCTTCCAGAGTAGCCACTAATCTGGGGAAGCTAACCTGAGCTAAAAGAGCTGTGGTGTCTGGCTGTGCTGAGCCCTCCCAGCCCCTGCTGGAGTCAGGTGCAATGTCGCAATTTTAACATGTTGCAAGAGCTCCATTAAAAATTAATTCACTGTCATCCCCATTTTCCTGGCACCAGTACAGTCCCAAATGGGCTTTATTGCAAATCCTTTGTGCAGACTGGGCAAGCTAATTGATAAAGCACAGGCAAGAGAAAGAGTTTGTCCCTAAATGACACCCGTCTAACCCGTCACCGGCGGGGTGACGGGAGGGATGCTCTGCTGCAGAGGTGACCTTCTCTTCTCCAGCCTTGTTCACACCCTCATGTGCTGCTGTGTGGAAACCTGGAGTGTATACAGGTATAAACCCCCGAAATTTCTCCCTCAGCTAATTTCAAAGCCTGTTTACCCAACTGGATACACAAGGATTATGAAGTGCATCGCAGGGCGCGTTGGGTTTGTTTAGTCCTGACACAGTTCAGTGCAACTGTCAGAATAAATGATCTCTTCAGGGGAGAGAGGGAAAAATATACATTTGGTTAATCAACTCAATATTACAGCAGTCCCCAAAGATTAAACATGCACTGCATGAACCAGCAAACTGGGGAAGGCCTTTTAATGTTAACAATTCACTTGCAAAGAAGAAGATTTTCAATAAAAACCTGCTTCTGTTTTTCAGCACAGGCTAATCCTAGAAACCTGAGTTCACATGAAATCTGTAACACACTTTTAGCTCTGATTGTCCCATTGCTGTTATGTACCTTATTGCTAAAAATAATGGTTGCAAACATTGCTGCAGGTGGCAGGGACACTGCAACCAGAAGTGCTGAGATTGCACTGATGGGAGCTTGCTTGCCAAACGTTTGATGTTGTTGGCCCATCACCTAAAATTAACAGCAAAGCTGTACTGCATTTGGTGCAAGCTGTAGCTCTTCTTGGTACCAGGTGAAAATTCCATTCCTGGGGAGATTTCTGCTCCTCTTTTTTCATTAAACCTTGGATTTATGGGTTGGGAGGGCACTGCTGGGCAGAAAGGGCTGTCGGTAGTGTGTCATTCTTGGTGGGGGAAGAAGGTTTTCCAAAGGGAATGACATTTGCCTAGTAACAGGAAACAAAAAAGCAGACAGAAGATCCATGGTCTGTTCCTTGGTCTGCCAAATTACTTTTATACTGGATCTTGGGCAATTATTTGGTTGGGACATATTTTTAAGGAAATTAAGTATCTGAAGATGTTCACAGCAGGTAATGGAGCCTACAAGGACATTTAGACAACACCTGCTAGTTTTTATTTAAATTCCTGCATGTTTTTTAAGAAGTCATCAAGGCTTCAGTATCTTGCATCATGCATCAGTTTTTCAGAGCTCTGAATTTCCCAAAGGTTGCAAACCCCTCACCTTCAAAACTAGATTTTCAGTGGCTAGGGAAGGTGTTGAAAGCAAAATGCTTTCAAATTCCAGGCTTGTGGGTGTGGAGCACTTTTAAATCTGGCCTCAGAAGTCTGATTTTCAAAGGAGCTAAATGTCTACAGTTTTAACTTCTAATAAGGTTATGAATGCTCAGCACTTCTGAAGACCAGTCCCTGGGCTCCTTTCTCTGTGTAACAAGGAGACAGCTGGCCACCTCAGGACAGTGTTTTGAGACCTGTGCTAGGTACCTTTGCTTATAAAGCACCGTTTTAAGGGTATTTGCAATTAAGCTTTTC
>NW_008583533.1:8480-33840 GCF_000691845.1 Merops nubicus | reverse complement strand
GCAGGAATGAAGGGACAGGAGGAGTGGGCAGGGAGTGTGCAGCAGTTGGGGGTCAGACTGACTCTGAGGCACCAGCTTTGGCCATTGGGGGGGAAACTTGTTCCTCTTGCAGGGGTTGCTTGGTTCAGAGGATCAATAAAATGCCTTTAGTGCTTAAAGCTGACTGTCCAAATAAGGTATCTCTGTGGCATTGATTGCTGTTACTGCTTTGGATGGGTGAGGAGAAGGGTGGGATGGGTGCTGGAAAGACAAGATCTGGAGTAAATTGGTATTTAGGCTTTGTGAGGCTGTTTAAAGAAATGCACTTGGTTCTGGCTGCAGATACAACGAGGGCCATGTGGATCCCAGCTGCCCTGTGCCACCTGCTCCTGGCACATCTGAGCTGCTCTCACCTAGTGCACTGGACATACAAAGGTAATGCAAAATGAGCCTGTTCTCTAACTGCTGCTGCTTGCTAAGGACACTCCCATCCTTTTCACACTGCAGAAGCAACACTCAGCTTGACTGTCTTTCCATTAGTGAAAGATCTCCACAGAGCAGCTAATTTATTCTGCTTCATTGTTGCCTGTGTGTCTTGAAAGTGATTCTCTTTAATGTCACCCCTTTTTACTCCTTTGTGTGGCTAGGACACATTGTCAGAGCTGGCAGACCAGTGAGGCTCAAACAATGGGGAAAAATCTTTACAATGTGTAAGAATAAAAGCTGCCCTTTGGATGAGCCTGGAAGGAAAAGCTTTAAATGCTGCCTGCTTACTACTTTATTGCCATATGCCATGCAGTCCAGACCACTAACAAGTGCTTATTTATCTGAGCCACCCCACATCACTCCTATCCCAGAAAATATACAACAGGTTCCATTTATTTAAACTATTTTATCCAATTCTTTTTATTAGCTCTATCCCTAGTTAAAAATAGCAAATTTGCTGCCAGCTCCTGATCCTAAGCAAACACTTCCCACCTATTGCCCTGACCTCATTCACCCTCACATTGATTGAGAACCTTTGGCAGTCAAGACCCACTTAAATCCTATTTCTATGCAGCCTGCTTCTCATTTGGTGGAGGTTCAGAATCCAGCAATCTTTAAGCTATTACTGCAATGCAGGTTTCTTATTTTGCAGCACAGTTGTCCTGCAGACAGAATAATGTCTATTTTCCCTCTAGGAAAAGCAGAGCAACCTCTTATCGCTGCAGCTCCTGCTGTTTAACAGCTAGATGGACACACCCTGCTGGCAAATGAGGTGAGTTTTCAGCCTATTGAGCTAACAGCAGTTTGCTTCTCCTCCCCACAGAAGGAGAGCTGGATGAAGAGCACTGGGCAATGCACTTTGCAGACTGTGCTGGCAAGCACCAGTCTCCCATTGACATCCAGAGGAAGAGAGTGAAGTACAACCCCCAGCTGCTGCAGCTGGAGCTGAGCGGTTACGATGGGCCTCTGCAGGGGGACCTCACCATGACCAACAACGGCCACTCTGGTAAGACTGGGGGATCCTTCTCATGGCCTGCCTGAAACGAGGAGCTGGTCAAGAAGTCATTGCTGAAAAAGGATCGGCCTGGAACCAAATCAGGGCCTGGAGCTCTCAGGGTCTATCTGGTCCTGCAGCAGCTCCAGCTGCCTGGCAGAAGGGGCAGCTCTAAGTGTTGCCCGTCCCCTCCAGCCCCGTTTTGCCCCCCGAGCTGTGGCTTTGCACATGCAGGGAGCACTGCCCATGCAGCACCCAGGGGCCTCCCATGCACTGTTCCCATGCCAGTGGGTGCTGCTGGCAGCCAGCAGTGCAGGGGACAGGCCAGCAGCAAAGCAAAGGACTTACAGTTCTGAAATGCAGATGCCTTTAATGGGAGCTCTGTCCTGGAAACACAGCCCCTTTATCCACTCCTCTTTGTCAGCATCCTGCACTGATGAGTTCAGGTTTCTGTGCATTACCAGGCTGTCCTAAAACAGAACCTTCCTGCTGGGAGAGCCAATGGAAGAGATGCCTGAGCTGAGAGCTCTCCACTAGCAAGCTGTGAGGTAGGCTGTGGTGTAGCCTCTGGAGGCTTCCCCTGGGCAATGGAGCATGAACATATTACATTGTGTTAGGGGTATAAAGGAGAATCCAGGTTTATGAGCCCAGGTATGTATTTTCCCAGCACGTGCAGGATATGGGAACAGCTCCTGTGTGTTCATCTCTCCACCCTACCATAGCTAGAGCATGATCACAAACCTTTTGTGGCCAGCAAGGGACACAAGGTTGAAATGCAGTGGAATTAGCCAGCTTTGCCACAGCAGTAAGTAGCTTTTCATTCCCTGGTTGAGCAGATGTGCTGGGAAGATGTCAATGACAGTGCAGGAACAGATTATTCACTTTAACTGATTTAAATGCTATTCACATATAATGCTTTCCCCACCCCTTTTTTTTAAACTCTCCTTACTTTGCCATCTCTCTTCATTCTATTCTCCTCATTTTGCTGTTTTCTCCAATCACACAGAAAAGCTCTCCAGAAACACTTATATAAACTAGAGCAATAAAAGGCAGCTATGTTTCTGTGAGGAATTTTCTCTGGTAAACATTAAAAAGGGATAAAAGGCAGCTAGAGCACTGTAGATTGACCCATTATTTCAATTACTGCAAGACTAGAGTAGTGAGTGGTATTTGGGGCATACCAGCTCCTCCCTGCATTCAGAGAATGCATCTTTTGCCCCTGTGCAATAATAAGAAGTAGAAGTGATAGAAATTAAGAACCTTAGTTCAGTAGCAAGTTTGCATCCAAGGCTGAGTTAGGTGGAGGTCACACAAAGTGTAACACAAGAGGATCCATCCCTCAGAGGATTGGTATTTCAGGTCTCAGGAAGAGAAGCTGAAGCACAGCATGGGTTAAAAGTCTTACCTGCAGCTACATGGTCTCAGGGCAAGGATTATAATTGAGGAGATCCTGGATTCCCCTGCTGCAGTCTGCAATTCATTGTCTAAATAATTCATCAGCTGGTACCACTGGGATAATGCTTTCAGACTACAGATGAGCAATGAGAGAGTTTTTGTAATAGCTGCAGTGGGGAGAGAAAGAATATTTTTGGGAAGGTGTTTTGAACATCAAGCTGGCAGCTCTTTAATCCCACAGTCCTTTCTTCCTTTCTGTAACACAGACAGAAATATGGTGTGAGAGCAAAGCAGTGATGAGGCATACTGCCTTCAGAGAAAGACTCTTGTGGTTGTGTTTCTAAAAAACCCTGAATCCTGTTTGTCGCCCACACAAGCTCAACATTCAGTTGGAAGCTCTCGTGTCAGCATTGCTTCCCTGACTGCCTACAAGCTCATTCCTGCAGGTTTAGCTCTCAGAGCTGACTGCACAGGTGTATTTTTCTATTCCTTTGTTAACATCAAAGCCATGACTTTCTGATGCAGCATGGTTTAGCAGAGCACAAAGGCAAATGCCTGTCCTTGTTCCCAGCTCCTGTCAAGTCAGGCTAGGCGTTCCTCTGTCTGCAGTGAGATGGGGCAGGGGAGCAAGGAAAAATTCCACTGGGCCACATCAGAAAACATTTAGCAGATCTAAAAGGGGCAGGAGATGGATTTATCAGCAAGATTCTCTTTACAGGTTCTCAGGAGCTGAAGCCCAAGTGTCTCACCTAAGAAACCAGCTACACTTTCTCTCTAGTACAGTCAGCAGGTTAAATCCCACCTGATAAAGCCTATTTAGAGTAGTGCAGATACACTCACACAGAGACTGAGGTAAAGAGCTCTCAGTCTGGAAGGCATTCAGCAGGGATCCCAAGTAAAAAATAAGGTAGATTGTTTTTTTTTCCCCACTCCAGATTCACAGGAATATTACAGGGAAACACTTTTTCATCTCGTCTGCTTGTAAACAGTTTACAAACAAAAGAAGCTTCTCACAAACCCTAACTGTGACTAATGAATCATGCTTCTTTTTGCAAGGATAGTTGCTAGTTTTTATAGCGTGCTCTGGGCTTCCAGTGGGATGAGACAATTCTTTTTCAGTTCTAGGTTTGGCATATTTATGAACATAATACATGATTTGTGGCAGCACATTAGCAGGAAGGCAAACCTTTCATAGTCTCTTTGTGGATACTCCTTGGCAAGGAGAAGCAAAGAGATTTGGCTCTACAAACCCTTCAAGCATTACCACAGCTTTTTCAAAATCACAGGGCTCTGGCCCAGTACACCGGTTCCTAGAGAAGCAGAGTCCAGGATACTGGAAATTTTGGAGCCAGGTTAAATGAGGCCACTCACTGTTTTTGCTTTTATCCCCCTTTTCTTCCTTGGAAATAAAGTAGTTAATAAATCTGTGCAGAGCTTTGCAAGGTGTGATGTACAGTGTGAGAGACCAGCATTAAAGCACTTTTATCACTGCCTAAGGAAAAACCCAAAGCTGCTCAGGTGGAAAAAAACCCTGCTGACACAGCTAGTGCCCAGTCAGCCCTGTGCTTGCTGTGCTCCCCGTGGTGCAGGAGCCCCCGGTCAGGAAGGGTTTTAAGCACACCTAGGCTTTAAGCTTCAATGGTTTCCCTTGCATACCAGAGTCAGCTCCTGGCACACGAGTGTGCCAGCTTATTTCAGAGAGGGTGTTACTGGTAGAAAGCACCAGGCACTGTCAGCATAGCTACAAGAGCAGGCATGGCTGCACCCACTGCTGTCTCCAATCATCTTTTCCAGTTCAGATTGATTTGCCACCCACCATGCACATCTCCAGAGGGCTCCCAGGCCTCTACACCGCTGTGCAGATGCATCTACACTGGGGTGGCCTGGACCTCGAGACCAGTGGCTCTGAGCACACCATAGACGGGATGAGATACTTGGCAGAGGTACCTGTGAGCAGAGCAGTCTGGAGGGAGGGTGCACTGCAAGTCTGGCAATGGGGAAAGGGGAAACTGCAGCCCACAAAGCCTGCAGGAAGCAACATAGAGGCAAGTGGGAGAAACGGGGCTCCCAGAAGTGCAGGTGGTTGGAGCAGTACAAGGGCTGAGCCCGATAGTGCTGCCACAGAAACTTAAGCAAAGGCATTGCAATAGCACTAATATCCTTCAAACGTGGAGTTGTTCCTTCAGGTTGGCCACAAACCTGTTAAACTAAAAGTCTCTGGGTGTGCAGAGGCACAAGCAGCAGGAGGGGGGACAGTGGCTCTCTCTTCAGTCTGTACTGGGTCCTTTAAAGCACTGAGGAAGGCATTGATCACTTCTTCCTAAATGACTCAGTCTCTCTTCTGACAGCTGCACATTGTCCACTACAACTCAGCCAACTACTCGAGCTTTGAGGAAGCCAAAGACAAACCAAATGGGCTGGCTGTGCTCGCCTTCCTGTACACGGTAGGTTGGATGCCTGGGTTGCTGACCAAGGCCAGTCTGATCCCTGTTTGGACTATTGTCACAGTCTGAGCAGGTCCAGCACAGGCAGCCTGTACTACAGTTATCCCAAGAGATGTTTGCCACCACTTTGAGGAAGCTGTGCCATAGCAGGACTCTTCTTCCTCTGTGTCAGCTGGGGCTCACACAATACCCGTCTATATAACTTGGGAGACCCAGAAAAATTTGCCCTGCAAGTACAGATGGGTCATCAGATGAGGTACAGCAGGGAAAATCCATCTGCCACAAGGCTTTACTCTGATTTGCAAACAGGAACACTTGATTTTGTGTGGACTTAGAAGCGCCTGCAAGTACAGATGGGTCATCAGATGTGGCAGATGGATTTTCCTTGCTGTACCTCAAGGCTTTGCTCTGATTTGCAAACAGGAACACTCGGTTTTGTGTGGATTTAGAAGCAGTGAAAAAGGATCCCTAAAGTTCTCTGTTCCACCCAGAATCTGTGTGTACCTACTTTGTCAGGCCTGGGATTGTCCAGCCTATCAGGAGATCTGTGGTGATATTTGTTCTCTTTGTCTCCCCGTTCAGCAGTTAGTCCCCCACACTGATGAGTAGTACAGGACAGGTCACTAACCTTTTGTTCAAGTCTCTGTGCTGTGTTTAGGATGGGCACTTCGAGAACACCTACTACAGTGAATTCATTTCCAAACTGGCAAAAATCAGGTTTGCAGGTAAGACCTGAGAATATATTTCTCCATCCTTGACAGTCTCAGAGTCTGTCTATATGTTCTGGGTCTGGGGACAGACATTTAGCTACTGCTTTGCTTGCAATTATGTGGCCGAGCATCCCCAGCCATGCCTGACTTCATCCCTGCCCATGCATCTCAAACAGCAGCCCACACAGCAGGGTGATGTGGAAGGTGCTCAAAGCAGCAATCATCATCCTCCTGGCAGGTCTACACAACACACTGCAGCACCATCCAGTAGCTTCCTACAACCCTGCAGCCTCTAAGTGCTCTGCTGCACTAGTACACTCCCCTTCCTGCAAGGACTAACAGCTGCTGGCAGAGCACTGAGGGGCTGCTGCCCAGCACCTCCAGGACCCCAGGTATCTCTGAATGACAAACCATCCATCCACTGAAAGGACAATTCATTCCCCTCCATCTTCAACCAGTTCTGCCAAGGGTCTAATGCACCAGTGCTCTGGGCAAGGTGATTTGCCAGCCCCAGCTTTACCACCACTCTCCCCTTGCTCATTGCTCCCCGACTGTTAACGTTGCCTCTCTCTCTTCTTTTGAGGTCAATCAACAAAGCTCATTTCCCTGGATGTCCAAGCCATGCTGCCAGAAAACCTCTCACACTTCTACAGGTACCAGGGCTCACTAACAACCCCACCTTGCTCTGAGAGTGTCATCTGGACAGTCTTTCATTCTCCAATTGTCCTGTCACACACACAGGTAAGTGACAGCTGCCTACCAGACAGAGCAGCTTCTCTTTCCTCCACACAAGTTTCCTTTTCTGTCCCTCAGTGATTTTAGGAACAGCCTGACACAGGAGCTAATAGGGCATTCCTCAAATAGAGCTTTTGGGACAGACCCCTGAGCAATGGGAATTACTCTGTGATGCCACACGACAGCCAGGGTCAGAGTCTGCACAGCAGCACTTTACCCGAGGTCTGGTGAGCAACATCAAAGCTCTTGGCTCAGTTAAATTCAACCATACCGAAGCATTATAGAAAAGAAGAGACCAGTCAGAATCAACAAGGTTAAAACTACTGCAAGAAAGTCCAAAAAAAAACTCCCCAAAACCATAAGAGCTATTCATAACATTACAATAATTACAGCATAATTGGCACCTTTTTATAAGAGTATTTTGGGGTTTTTTTTCTTGTCTACACCACACTGTGCAGCCAGACTGGATTGTTTCAGCAGTGGCCTGGGAGTGCTGGCTGTGACAGCAGAGGGTTTGTCCAGGCTCCAGCAGAGACATTACAGAGAACCTTGGGGGGTGCACAGGAGCCCTCAGCAGTAACCCCATGGTTAGACCCCCAGCAGTTCAACACTATCACATGGCAGGATGCTCTTCCCTGTCTGCCTGGTCAGGAGAAAGGCTTTAACAGGGAAAAAAAGTAACACAATTAACAAAAAATATATTGTTGAGTATTACTGAGTGATTCAACTTCCTTCATGAAAAAGAACCATCAGAAGCATTTTCTTCTAGGAGAACATGATAAAGTGGAGACTGCAGTAGTGGAAGATCATGGTATGTTCTCATTAGATCAAGAAATACTCTTTGGCAGGGGGAAGGCTCATAGGCTCAAAATCTCCATCCATGCATACTATCAGGCAGGTGTTAAAAGCCTCCTTCAGGCAAAATACCTTTATCATTAATTAGCTGATAACAACCCTCATGCTCTGTTCCTTTCCCTAACGCTCAGCAAGAGCCCTGTGGGTTCCTCTAAGACCGTGAGGTTTAACCCCAAGCTGCAGGACCTGCAGTTGCAGGGCAGGCTGTGGTTCCCATGGCCCTCCCTAACCCTCCTGCGTTGCTGGTTGCTCACAGCTCAGCCTCCTGGAGAGCTCCTTGCTGGACTGGCACAACAGGACCCTGCGCAACGACTACCGGCACGCCCAGCCCCTCCACGGGAGGGTGGTGCAGTCCTCCTTCAGAGCCAGGCTCACCCCAGGTAACACCAGTCCCAGGTGTGTCTGCACCCATGCAGGTGAGGTGCACTAACCCTTGTAGAAACTAGCCGGGCACCACAGGGAGGTGAGATGCTGCATTTGAAAAGTCAAGGTTTTCCCCAAACCTTCTACAAACTAGAAAGCAAAAAAATCTACCGAGTGAGGTCCTAGCCTTCTGTAAATTCAGCTGTCTGATTGTTCCAGAACAATGCTATCCAGAAGAATTCAACATCAGACTGGAACAAATCCAGGAGCAGCTCCAAGACATGAAGAGAGAGTTGCTGAGTGGAGTGAGCCACACAGGTAAGAAACACACATCTATTCTTGAGTCCAGCTTACCTTCCACCCATAAAAAGCCCATGCCCTGCTGTCCTTGATGGCCTAAATCATTAAGAGGTTTGCTGCTGGTACATGCAGGTAGGGTTTTGTCCCATATCTAGGCCTGCTGATGGGAATTCAACTACAGCATCATTAAAGCTAAGCCCTCATCTAGGTACTGAGAGCAACTGCAGCTCTTACAACATGTAAGCACATTTTTACAAACAGTGATTTATCACATTTATTTACCCCCTAGGACAATCATAATCTCTATTTTATACAGGATGAGAAAAGAAGAAGAGGAGGAGGGGGGAAAAAAAATGGTTTTCCCAAACAGTTGGGTGAAGGAGATAAGCTTTAAATCATTTCAGGCCCCTTCCCTGGCAGTATGATACACGCCAGGAACTGTGGCTCAAGACAGCCAAGGCTGGCACAGCCCTGCCAGTGCCTAGGGGTGGATTCTTCAGGATTTGGGCTGATCCCTAAGCATAGCAGGAAATGTAACAACTGGCTTTTTCATTATTTCAGGTATTAAATCCAGCACTTTTCCAGCTTTCTACTTCCCTGTGGAAAACATTGAGAGCCTTGTGAGCATTGATCCCCTCCGTGATATGTCTCTCCAAGCCTTCACCTTCTGTTTCTGGGCCAAAGCCCAGCATGCTGGCACTCAGACTGTTCTTTCCTACTCCACCCAGGAGAGGGACAACGAGCTAGTGATGACGGTGGGCACAGATGCAGGATTGTGGCTAGGAGGCCATTTCATCAGCTTCCCCCTGTACCACAAGGCACAAGACTGGCTGCACTACTGCCTAGTGTGGGACTCCCAGTCTGGAATGGCAAACTTATGGCTCAATGGAGCAGCTGGTAAAGCAAAGAGTATCCAGAAGGGGTATGTGAGCCAGGCTGGAGGGACACTTGTCCTTGGGAAAGACAGAGACACTCTTCTTGGGACGTTCTCCAATGGTTTTGCAGGGTGGCTGGCTCATGTGAACCTGTGGAGCCGGGTCCTGGGTCCTGCAGATGTCCGGGCACTTGCACTGTGCAAACCAGGGCAACTGAAGGGAGACACCATAGCATGGGGAGAAACCTCCATGACCCTTCTGGGGGGGGTGGTTCTGGAGCCTGACACCAGCTGTCAGTGACTTCAGTTTTTATTCTTTATTTTTTTTTTAAGGCAGCAGAAGTATCCAAACTGCTTGCCAGGGAAACTGAGAAAAAGTTAGGTTATTGCCTTCTGCTTTGTTGCTATGCACCTGCTAATGCTCCAGGTTGTTTTTCCAACAGAGCAAAGCCTCCATCAGTGAGATAGAGGCAAAGAACAGAGCAGAACTCGACACAGTCCAACACTTGGCTTTGTCACATCCCTGCAGGAGTATTTAGGTCCCCATACATAGATCTTCCTACATGCCAAAGAGCAGCTCTCTTTGGTCAAAGGAGCCACTTTCTCAAATAAAATTTCTCTGACATCCTTCACCCAGTCTCAGTTTCTCACCATCTTCCTGCACGTGTCCTTCCTTCCCATTTCTCCCCAGCATTCCCCTGCAGACGTGTCACACAGGGAAGGCAGCACAAAGCCCTTGCAGGATGCAGCGTGGCTCCTCCTGTGCAGCCCCGTGGTTTGAGCAGTGCCTTTCCTCTGCCAGTGGATGTTGAGACAGAGCACAGAACAGCTTCTTTTTCAATGTGTGAACATCACAAGTTTGAGGGCAGGCATAAACTTCATTTCCTAAGGCTAATCACATGGAGGAGTATTTCCATGAGCAACACAAAATCCACAGCCAGGCTGTTCAACAATTTTGCTTTTCTCAAAACAGAAAGCAGCAGCCCTGCATAAAAATTAATTAGATTTATTTTCCCCATGTTAAATTATACCATAATTAACCCCCAAAGCCCTTAAGCTAATAAATATTTTAATAAATTCTTCCTTTTTATCAGTGTGCACTTTACTTTCTTCTGAGAGACAGCACCAGTCCTTAGACTCAAAGCTTTTCCAAACTAATTCAGCTTTCAGATGGAAAGGTGCCCTCAGGGGACCCAAGCAGAGATGGGTAGAAAGACCAAGCTCTATACAGTTTTAAGATTTTTTTTCAAGTGGTTCAGAGCTGACTTATTTCAAAACCTAAGTTTAAGCAGCTCTGTGTGAGAAGCTAACAACAATTCTGGACACGTCTGCGAACACAGGCTCCAACCTGTGGCCCACTGCACAGGAATCAACCTGAATTTGACTCCTGCAATGCAGCAGGACTCTTACTGAGTTCAACATCACCTATCTCTGGGGGACAATGAGCTTCAACTGGCTCATGGCACAACACTGGGGTATGGGGGTTACTGAAGGATTGAGGGGGTCTGTTGCTCTGTCAGCAGAAGCGTAAACACTAGAGAGTGGAAATAGCTAAACAGCTCCAAGACTGGAGTGTCCCTAGGGCAAATCAGGAAGAATTACTTGTGAATAAGCATCAGCCATGTGGATGACTTCTAACCTCATTGAATAAGGCTTTGGAAGGACTCAGCAACAGCTGAGGACTAGGTCTGATTTGAAGAAGAGAGTTGGGTGAGCAGGGTAGGGGTGAGATTACTGGGATGTGCATTTCCAGCTCAGCAGTCCTTTGAAGCATGCAAAGGAAGGACAAGAATAGATAAATGCTGCTATCAGCCTGTCTGGCAAAGCCAGGCTCAGAAGAACTGAGACCCCCTCCACCCCAGGCCCAAAGGCCTGGTGTCACCCATTGCTGGACCCTCAAGTACACAAATGACAGTTCCTCAGAGGAATACACTGCACTCCTTGCACACGACTGACCCAAACCCAGGCCAAGGGCTGGCTTGTGTCACCTGAGATGTGTCAGTCAGTACATCAGGGACTTGCATCACCTCATGACATAGGTTACTTGATGGCAGGAACTGAGATGGCTGAGGATATTGTCCCTTCCTTGTGGCAAATACCATGAATGGGTAATTTGCCTTGGCAGTGGCTATGCCATGAAGTATAATGGTCCTGCTAATCACTCACAACACTCTAAAGACACAATGGCTTATTTGGGAACTCCTGCTGTGGGAAGTTGGCAGAAGGTCCAAATGAATATCAGCATCAAATGATGAATCTGATGTATTTGTTCTCCTTCTGAACAGATCCTGAAAAATATCTGGGCTGGGTCAAACACTGAGCTGGGTCACAGCTCACTGCTGGAGATTGCTTTCTTCTTTGCCTGCCCATCTGAGACAGCTTGGAAATCTTTAAGCTCTTCTTTGTCTTCCTGAATCTCCACCTTGTTCCTCTTGGCCATGATCTTGTTGATTTCCATGAAGGTTTTGTTCTTGGTCTCAGGAACAACAATGAAGATGTAAACTATAGTGGCGAGGCAGATGGCACAGAAGATGAGGAAGCTGTATGGCCCCAGCCCAGCCTAGAGCAAGGAAAGAAGACAAAGCAAGGATCAGAGGGCTCCTCCAGTTGTGTACATCACCTGATTTGGACATGGTGGACCCTGCAATAACTATAAAAACCCAGCACCCCAGTGATGTGCACATATTTTAAGTTGAACAACTAGAAGTTAGGAGTGATTCTAGATGATGTCTTCTCATACCACCATGGGTTTATTGGAAACCACTGTGAATTTACTGGAAAATGAGGGTTAAGGGTCTGTTACAGAAATCAAAATAAATTCACCATCTCCCTTTGCACAGGCTAAAAATCAGAGACTGTAGCAACTCATGGGTCCCTACTGCTGGGAATCAGTTTTAACTATCAAAAGCTAAAATTAATCATCAAAAGCTAAAATTGGCTCCCTGACACATCCGCCCCCAGCCCCAGTGGAAGATAAAGAACTTGCAATCTTTCCATGCTCCTGAATTCAGGCTCAGACATTCACCTGAAAAAATAACTGCTTTGGTTTGGAGCATGTGCAACAGTCAGTTGTAATAAAAAATGCTGATTAACATCAGGTCTTTTTCCCTTAATATATAATCCTGCACACAGGTACTGGGAACCAGCTTGGGCATTTGTGGCGCTCAGGATTAAAAAGCCTCTCTGGGAACACAGGGGTGAAGATATGAATTGGAAGCTGAAGTCTTGCTCTGCCAGGTGATTGCACCTTACCTCCATGTAGAGGAACACGAAGCCCACGGTGAAGTTGCACAGCCAGTGCACAGACCCACCCACCATGAACGCCGCGGGCCGGGACGACTGCAGGAACATCTCAGTGATCATCACGAAGGGAATGGGACCTGCAAGGTAGATGTAGATGCATATCTGCAAATCTCAAAGGCAGATTTCCCACTCTGAATGCCTAGATTACACTGGTCATTTCAGTGGCAGGCCATGGTTTCTAAATTGCTAGTTTTTAGAAATAACCAATAAATCAAATAAAGGATTAAATAAAAAGCGAACAAAAAAACCAGGGCAGCTAAATGATGTTCCTGAGCTCACACAGAGCAATCAACTTCTCTTACAGCTGCACCTTATCCATGAACCCCTTCCCAGTACAAATTGTAAGTAAGATTTATAGATGAAAACTCTCCAGAGACCCTATGAGCAGCAACTAGGCAAGTCATTGCTTCTTAAAAGACAAAAAACCCCCAAAGAAACAGCCCAACAGATGCAGGTGCTGGCAAGAGGACTGGTGGAACAAGCCTCCAGCCCATACCCTGCTGCTCCATCTCATGGTCAAGCAGAAACAGAGCATGTTCTAAGAACAGGGCCATGCCACAGGTCCAGCTGACCTGGTGTTCTCCCTCCCCCAGTGCCTGCATCTGCCTGATGGCACAAATGGAAGAGGAAAGGCTGTAGGGAATTCATCTGCCAGTGAAACCTCTACAGGAGTTTCAAAACCGCACTGGTGCACCAGCAAAGGTCTGGCAGGGCTTTCCAGGCTGAACAGCCAACTCTGCCACGCTGGAAAGCTGGGGCAGGACAAAGCTTTCCAACATCCATGTTTACCTGCACATCTCCTCTCTGCAGAGTTATCTGCAGGGCCACACGTATAATTTGAGTTCCTTCTCATTTGATTTGTTGCCTGCAGATGCAGGCAGGTGACATCTCTGCCCTGTTTGCAGGGCTTGCTATCTCAGCATAGTTTTGCTCCAGATCATACTGGGGGAATTTCAGGCAGGAGCACAACCATGCCTTTGTTTTTCCTCTTGAAAGCCAGGTGCTCCCCTGCCTCATGGGCACAGCCAACCAGCCACTGGAGCAGGGACGAGCCTACAGCTGACAGTCAACAAGGTGCACGGCCACACCGAGAAGATCTACTTGGATTAGCTCCACAAAGCTTTTGATCTGAAACCAAACCTAACGCTTGGCCTTAGCCAGCTTGTGGAGGAGCCTGGCCCAGGCTGGGCACACTTACTGGCTCCAATGGCATGTCCAACGATGTAGACGACGACACAGACTATGCTGAGGTAAGACATCCACGAGACAGTTGTCTGTAAAGAATTTCATCACAGGTCAGATGTGGTTCCTACCTGAACATCACCAACACAGTCAAGGTACTATTTGTGTGAAGGTTTGAAAGCATTCTAAGCCAGTGCACTGTGTTGTCAGATATCCCCATACCATGCCTGGGTATGAGCCTTGCTTCCAAACACTGGGTGCAACAGGTATCATGAACATCTACTGCAACTAGTACTCAGACAAGGATCACAGCTTTTCCCGGCTTCACTTCAGGTAGATAGAGAAGAGACTTTTCATACTGTCCCCTCCCCACCCAAGGTGTAGAAGTGGCTTCAAAATACACCAAAAGCCCATTCCCTGGAAGGTCCAGAAATGTATGGGTAGGATGACCTGAGCTCTTCAGCTACACACCTGGAGATTAAGGGCCAAGGTTAACACTGCACAGGAGACACAGCACAATCCAAAACCAGCAAGGAGGAGGACTCTCCTCCCCAGGGATTCCACAATGAAAACCTGAAAGACAGAAGGTGAGAAACCAGACTCCTGGGGTACCACACTTCTTATTCCAGCAAGATTTATTAAAGTACTCCTTGTCTTAAAATAAACTCAGTGACATTTCCACCATCTACTGATGGATTGTGGGCACAAAGCCACTCAGAAACTGCAAAAAGCTGGATGTGTCACTAACCCTGAGAGAACAGGCCATGCTTCAGTACCCAGTCCCAGTGAGAACTGCATGGAAACCCTACATGGTAACACTTGGCAGCCAAAAAAAGGGCAGATCAGCCTAGAGGCCAGAGACTGAAAGCTTCTGAGATGTATGAGAAATCCTCACCGTTAATCACTGTGGCTAACATAGCTGCCTGCAACCAAGGGACACTGCAGAGCACCTATTGTCCAAGGCAGCCTGCAGTAGTGTGTCAATACCCCAAATTAAACAGCGACAGACAGAGGAGACTGGACCAGCTAGAACCCAAAGAGCCCTAACAGACACTTACAGCCAGCAAAGTCATGATGACGTTGATGCCACCTATTGACACAGTGACATACTGAACATTGTTTTTGTCCACTCCTGCCGACTGGAAGATTCTTTCTGCGTAGTAGAAGACCTGCAGCAAAACCACAGCTGTGTTTATACGTGGCCAAAGGCAGGAATCCCATTTTGTCTGGTTTTACATCCTGGAATTTGTGCACAGAAGCCTGAGAACTGAATTTTTTCATTCTTGAGACATCAGTGTCTGGATCCAGGCACGAGCACCTCACACTGAAGGTGGCCAAGCTACCTTTATCAGGACAGCTTGGCTCTGCATCTAGTACATGTGGATACTGGATTTGGCCTTGGCCAGGGCCAACCCACCACACTGACACAGAACCAGTGTCCCTGATGAAGGGATACTCCTGGGTCAGCACTGCCCCACATCATCCACTATAAAGTCCCATCCCTTTATCCCTCATCCCACTGGCCTTTCCCACGTGCCTTCCCACTCACCGCATTAACCCCAGAGAGCTGCTGGCCCATCATCATGACAATGATAGAGATGAGCTGCCATCGCAAGCCTTTGAAGGTGCACAGGCTGAGCACAGAGAACTGTCCTTCTTCCTTTTCTGAACGGTCTTCCTGGCGCATTTCTTCTATCTCATCATCCACATCAGTCCAGCCCCTCAGCTTCTGGAGAGCTAGTTGGGAGAGGAAGGTCAGTTATGGACCCCAGAGAGCAAGTCTACAGTGAGCTCTCCTGCTTCATATCAAGACAACAATATGTAAGTCATGGGCAGCAGTGCTTCCCTGATGGGAATTCAGAATTCACACGTGCAGAGACAGAAGCAGGAACTCCATCCACCTGCAACGTGCCAATCCAGAATTCCACACCAGCTCACGTCACTGTCGATTGCTGTCAGTTGTCTCAGTCAGATCTACCCCATTCCACCTCCCCTTCCCTCGAGGGATGAGGCTGTACCTTTTCGTGCTTGCTCTTCATTGCCCTTCTGTATCAGCAGATATCTTGGACTCTCAGGGAAAAAGGGCAATACAAGGAGCTGGATCAGTGATGGGATCCCAGTGAGCCCCAGCAGCACAGGCCAGCCTGCAAGAGAGACAAGATGACAACTGTGAGAAATTTTTCCCCAATGGAGCCCACAGAAAAGTCCCAATCCAGGGCTTTACCTTCTGCATTCCCAAGGATGACGTCGAGACCAAATATCTGGGCTACAAGGATCCCAACACTGATGAAGAGCTGTGGTACTATCCCAATAGCACCTCTCAGGTTTCTGGGGGACAGTTCTCCAAGGAACATGGGAACCACATTGGAAGCCAAACCTAGCAGTTAGAGAACAAGGTTAGACGTGCAGCTGCCTGATGTTATCACCCTGCAGCATGTTATCACACTTCTCATCTTCAGTGAGATGCCCTTTGCCCACGTGAGACCAAAGTGATCACTGCTGGACCACGGGACATATGGAAACCTCACACTCAAACACTTCTGCTCCAGCTGAAAATTCCGTGTCACCGTGTAGCCAGTGAGTAAGTTGTGTATGTTTTCCTCACTCTGCAGCAGAACATGGGACAACCACCACTATTCTCCAGCAGAACATGGGACAACCACCATATGGTGTTGGTTCACTCAACAGGTGGGACAAGGACAAAAATCCATCACTGCATCCAGTGCCTTCAGAAAGGCCCAGGAACCTACCTTATTAACTTGTCCACCTTCTGGTGCTTTGAGGGTCTAGCTTATTAACCACTCAGCAGCAAAGCACTTTAGGAGTCCAAGAAGGCTAACAGGAGCCTCTCCTGCCTACAGAGCTGGCAGATCTTTTGGGGGCTCTCCATGTCCATCTTTCTATAAGTGGCTTTCTCCTAGCAGGATCTGCCAAGTCCTTCAACATAATACATGCAAATAAAAACGTGTGCTGCTTCAGGTTTGGAAACAAACTCCAGGCATAAGGAAACAATTTCTACTTCCTTCAAAACAAGAAAAAAACCCCAAACTAGTATCCAAACAAGCTGATGTGAGGGTGGAGGGATGTGACTTCTTGCTGGCTTTTAAAAATTTACTACTGCTTTAATTACTCAGGAACATAGCTGGCTTGACATCTCACAGGTACCATGCTGGCTAGTATCCAAACAAGCTGATGTGAGGGTGGAGGGATGTGACTTCTTGCTGGCTTTTAAAAATTTACCACTGCTTTAATTACTCAGGAACGGTTTGTAGAGGACTTAGCTGGCTTGACATCTCTCACAGGTATCATGCTGGCATAGGTATTTCTACTCACATAGGACACAGGTTATTTAGGGGAACACTGCATGGTTACCTACTCTGACCCCTGAGAGCTGCCAGCTCCCATGCTTACGTTGTAAATCCTGGCACACAAAACCCAAACTCCTGGAATCAAATGACCACACGACTCTTATCTTACATTTCTACAGTTCCTGCCCTTCAGGAGCTTGGTGTTACAAAGGTTATCAAGGTATTATCTGAAAGCTAAAAGGCACGGAAACAAGTATAAATCAACTAGAAACCATTATGAGACTAAACTCACAAGAGGGAGTGCTTCAAGTTTGCTCTACAACCAACCCCTTAACAGTCCAGATTAAATCATGCTAGCAGTGACTCCTGCACTCAAGTAACAGTGGCTTCTTAACTGCCCAGCCTACACTGATAAAGCCCTTTCACAGAGAGGACCTGCCAAGACTGCTCCCAGCAGCAGAGCTGCCCTTCTGCGAGGAGGGGTGACACGTGGGTCCCAGCAGAGCCTGGAGCCTGCCTTGGCTCAGCACCTCCCCTCCCCAGGCACAAAGTCCATGCTCCGAGTGAGATCAGGCTGTGAAGGGCCAGTCAGGACAGGCAGTCCAGATTCTTTTGTCAGTTATTTATAACTGGAAGGAGGGATCACACTTAACAGTTCTTCTGTATTTATTCAGAGAACTGACACTAGGAGCAGCTGCCAGGCTTAGAGTCAAAAGCCAAAATAACCTCGCTGGACTCGATATGCTTCCTGCCTTGCTACAGATGAAGTTGTTTTTCCTCTATCAGCTTCTTGTTTTCTCATTTGATCTTCACAGGATATCCCAACTCACTAATAAACCACAGAACTTGTCAGTCTCACTAGCCCAAAGGCAATTAACTGAGCACAAGTGCTGTAGGACCCTTATCAAGGTGGGACTCTGCACACAGGCAGTGCAGTGCTGCATGGGGCACCAGCCCTGCTGCCTTTGTTTGCTCCCCATTACTGGAGCTCTGATAGAGCCACTCACAGCAGCAGCTCACGTACACCCTTCCCCTCAGCTTCCCACTATCTTTGCAGTAAATCTAGAAGCTCAGAACCTTTTGCTCTCCCCTTTTAACATTACTTTTCTCCTGCAGGAAGAACAGTCAGTCCAAGGAATGGATTATTAGAGCTGGCATTGTCTCCAGTGACTTGGATCTTTGGTTTAGGCTTATTCTGTTTCTGTTAAAAAAAAAGCCAGGCTATCTGTTTAAAAATATTTGTGAAAAGAGATGATCATCAGCAGGTTTCCTGGCTGCTGGAGCTCCAGTGCCTAGCAGATGTTTACTGCAGAGGGCAGCTGCACCTGCAGACACACACGTCCTCTGCACATCTTGAATTCCACTCCCACTGCCATTGTTCACTAAAGATCTTTAGTATTTCAACATGCAGATGACAACTGTTATTCAAGTAAGTACAGCATTGTTATGCAGATAGTATGGCTAAAATATGCTACCTGTGAAACCATCCATTGTGAGAATAAAAAAACCTTTACATAGCCAAGAACATATTTATTTCTCTCCCTTTACCATGCAACCTCTCACTTACCAGCATATATTCCCACGAGAAAACGTGAAAAGATGATTATTTCAAAGGTTTTTGCTATCTCTGAGGTTCCCATAAGGATTGCAGCAACAATGGAGAAGAGGTTATTTATCAGCAAAGTGCCCTTTCTGCAAAGTGATAGGGAAGGAGACAGATTCTGTTTATTTTTAAGGCTCCAACAGCAGACAGATCCCCTTTTGCATTATGCCATCCAAAACTCAAATGAATCACCATCCCTAAGACTAATCAAAGAGGAAAAGCCCCATTTTTTTTCTGCAGGGAATGTAGGCTTCAAGCAAGAACTGAAGCTTCTCAGGAAACCCAAGCAGCAAAAGCTGGGCCTGATCTCTGATCCCAGCTCAGGACATTAATCATTGCCCTCTACCTGGCTCAGTGCCCAGTATAGAACCTGGCCTTGACTGTATTGAAACCATATAAATTCTTTCACACATGGGGGAGAACGTGCTGCAGAGCCCAGCAGCTAATCACAGTCCCATCTACCTTACAACCTACACGTGTTTGACACGTGCTCCCCACAGCCTTGGCAAGCTGGAGTGACTGGTGAGCCAAGTCTTACCCACACCCATCCAACTGCTGGTGAAGGATCTTCACCACCACTCTCACGTACCGGCCACAATTGTTGACCAGAGGCCACACCATGAGGGACCCAAAAAAGCCTCCCAGAGGGTACATGGACACAGTAAGGGACCAGAGCAGTGTCTGGAAGCCACCGTCCATCAGCACTCCATTCCTGTTGAAGTAGGTTTGGTTGTAAAAGTCTCGCATGTACTAGAAGGAAATACAGAGTGTGTTTAGCACAGTAAGCAAGGATGTCATGCTGTAAAAGCTGGCTAACAAAACACCATAAAGCTTTCAACAAATCTCTCAATAAGATACAGAATAGCTCAGTGGTAAAATGAATGCAAGGAAGGGATGGAGAAACCTGGACTAGATAACTTACTACAGGTTATCCTGCCTTAGAGCATTTGCCTGGTTTCCAGAAGGGAAGATGTTCCTTATGCCCCATCTCTGCTGGGCAAAGTCTGAGCAGTAGTTATACACCTTAACACCCCCTTCTCTTTTCCTGGGCAACCACTTCTCACCAGCTGCCCAGAGAAAGTCAAGCACCTGCCCACCAACAGCCAGAGCCAACTGCCACACTGCTGCCTGGCTTTGGGTGGAAACCTCCTCCAACCTACCGGGGCTGGAGAACTGATCACAGACACGTTGTAGCCATACTGGAAAGAAGATCCAAATGCAGATATCAGTGTCACCACGGCAAGCACGGGTGTCATTTTCTGCAGAGGGGAAAGAAAACACAGAAGCACCACCTTAGAAGCAGGTTTGGCTTTTAGGCATAAACAGCATTCAGTAAAAAATTAAAAATCCCTCAGACTTGCCTTCTGCATTTTTCACTTCATGTTACTGCATTAAAAAAAAGCCCACTGGGATGTTTTCATTATAACTCATTTTGTTCTGCTCAATTTGCACATAGTCTTTACAGTAATTCATTCTACTCCTTCCTGGTATTGATGGATCATTTGGATGATGAATAATTTTTAAGTTATCACGCTTAAAGTACCACCCCGCAGGGAAAAAAAATTGTATGCAATTATTCTTTTTCTAACATGCAAATTGGTTAGGGAAATAACACAGGATATTGGCACAAGAAAGCTTTAAAAAGAAGAGATTTACATGAAGTGGCAAAATCCCTTTCCTGGTCATTTGTTCTGCTTTCACACACTGGCTCATTCTGCCTCCCACATTTCAGGATCAAGCTGTTTGTGGATCTAATCCTATTGCCACTGAAGCCAATTAGAATTTATCCAAGTGGCTCAGGGAGAGCTCGGTTGTTGGGTGCAGGCAGCACTTTGCAGTTAAACAGGAGCATGAAATTGTCATCCAGAATAGATTCAAACACCAACCATGTTTGTGGGTACACAGTCCTCAGGGTTACAAGCAACTTGCTTTTTGCAGCAATTCAGTTGCTATTCAGTCCCCAGGCTGGCCCTGCTGTGTTGACTGAGCTGGTTTGTTATGGGTTGGGTTTTTTTTTTTTTAATGGTTTACTAATAGCTCTCATGGCTGCTACATAATCAAGTAATATTCCATTCAGACACCATCATTAATTTCCTGTCACCATCATTAGCCTTAGTGTAAGGTTTTACATCCCAACATTCCACTCCAGTCCCCCATGAAGGATCTGTCATTTCCCTAATTAAAAATTTGAGCAAATAACTGCTAGTACTCTTTATATTCTACAGAAACTCTAGCAAGCTCACCTCCAGAGACCTGCAGAGTTTAAGACACTGCAGGAAATCAAAACCCAAGTCAGTCTCAGAGTAAGGATCCGGAAGAGGCTGGGGCTTTCAGCTACATTTTCTAGGGGTAGACTGTTGACATTGTCACATTGGTGATGAAAAGCAGACTGCCTTGCTCTCACTAAACCAGCCCCAAGAGCTCAGAAGAGCCACTGGTGTTAGTTATTCACACTGGACACTTCTAGGCAAACCTCCAGCACACAGAAGCGTTGCATTGTGCAAGATTCTGCAAAAACCCTGTTGTGAAAGACAGCCCCCATCCAGAAGGATCTGCAGCCTAAAAATGATCAGCAAGTAGGAAAGAAAACACACAGAAGGGGAAAGTTGCACAGAAGTTACATGGGGGGTCGGCTACAGACAGTAAAAATGAGGAGACTGGGACCAACACTGCAGGCTGGGTTCAGGAACATGCCCATCTCTTCTCTCCCCGGGAGATCAGCTGAGGATATCTCAGCCCAAAAGATCTTGGTCTTACCCTTCCTCTACAAGCACTTGCAGGTTTCAGGTTGCTTACTCTGAAGCTGTGAGTACAGAGTCCAGCAATACTTACCCCCTTGGAACCTTCATTGTTGTCAGAGCTCTCCTGCTTCTCTCCTTTCAACTTCATTTTGGCACTCCAGCCCCAGATGCCGAGTACACACTTTTATAGCCAAAACAGACCAGGCAGGACATAGAAACGCCCTACACAGGAAACCTCACTCCTGTGACTGCAGAAAATACCCAATCAAGGACAAGCTCCATCAGCCAATGTAAATTGCCGTGGTTTGATCATTCCCTTACTCTGCATGACTCCCTCGTGGCTTCTCTTTTCCTCCTTCATGCCCGTCGCTGGTAGATCAGATGTTCTTTTGGCAGATCCAGACTCCAAACAGAGGTGGTGCCTAGCTACCAGGGAAACAGGCTCATCCCTCCACCTAGAAGGGGCAGACTTACTGCAGAAACTGCCAGATAAGCTCTTTCCCCCCAAATATATGGGCATGGACGAGTCTACAGCAATAGAGCTGCTGCTCCTTCACCCCCTAGCTGCTGGGCAGCTGTGGACAGTGGAGCTGAAAGGGCACTCTGGGGGGGGAGCCTTGGCAACAGAGAGGCTGTTTGCCTTGGGCCACAGCAATAAAACCCAGCTGCCTTAACCTTCCTGTGGATTTGCCCTCAGGCCAAAACACTGCTTGGCCTCCTATCTTGCAGGGACCAGCTTGCCCAGGGCATTTTGCAGATCACTAAGAACAGGTTCATTCTCTCAGGTTTGTGTTTCTGCCAGCGTGCAGAACAGATTTTCCTCGGAAGCACCTAAGGTCCTGTCCTTCTATGTGCAAGGTACACTACATGTTGCTGGCTTAGTATTAACCTCCTGCACTATGAGACCACTTTGAACAGTACAGGACTTGGTTAATAGTCAACTACAATTTATAGTGTTTATCAGAGAAATGCAAAGTTCATAGATACTTCCAGGAGCCAGAAGAAACGTGAACCAAGTCTTGCTGTCATTGGTTCATATGCCTTTAACCACCAGCTTAAAAAAACACACCCTCATGAATAACAGCAGTTGTTCACGTGTCTTGCATGCATTCTTTGAATGGCTGTAAATTCTCCAAGGCGCTGAGATATCAGAACATGCTTGCACAACATCTTGGTAAAGAATAAAACTTTATTTTGTAAAAGTTGAAGAAATGTATCCCTGAGCACCAAGGGAGTCTGCAGAGTTCAGATTTTCCCAGGAGGCAATAAGCATGCTGCCACCACAAACCCTGATGATGACCCCTAACCACCAAGGAGGAGGAAAAAATAAACATCAAGAGGAACCATGCATCACCACCACAAAACAAGCATATTTGCACACGATTGTCCACATTCAAGTGATGAACAGGAGCTAGTCTGGAGCTCCCTGGAAGACCTCACACACTAGGACCAAAATCCATGCCCAGGATAGTCCTATTCAGCTCCTACTAAGTTTTCCTATCACCATGATATTCGTTCATCCCACAACTCACAACATATCTGCCTTGTCAGAAAAGCAAAACCCCAAACAATTTTTAAAATTCATAGTGGAGGGAGAGAGGAGAAGGAGGGATGAAAACCAGGAAGTTGAACACAGCCAAACAGTGTCTTCCAGGGGATCCTGGGCAAAGTTGAAGACCAAAGCAGCTGGTATCTGCATGCTGAGGAGAAGTGGGACCTCTTCTGTTTGCTCAGCCACTCCAGCGATGCCTTTCCCCAGGCTTTAGCTCCCTCTGTGAGGCTCTGGGGTGACCCCAAACCTGCTCAACACAAAGCACAGTTAAAATCCAGGACTGGCCCATCTTCCTGCAGCCAGTGTGTACAGGTTTGCCCTGAGCCAGGACAACAGGCTTGCTCCAGTTCAAGCTGCAGGGATGTCACCATGCAGCAGCTGAAAACAGCCAAAATGGATCCAAAATACAACTGCTTCCCCAACCTCAGCCACCTTCACAAGGATCAGAGTTAAAATTCTCCCACCCATGCCTGGCAGAAAAGAGCTCAGGGTCATCTTCACAGACAACTGAGGCTTCAGGGAGAACTGCACTCCAGCTCCACAACTGCACTTGCACTGCATGCCAGGCACTGGAGGGGACCAGCCAGGGGCAGCCAAGCTTTGCTGCACACCACCTCCCCTGTTACCCCAGATTTAGGCTGCAGCCAGCTTCAGTGTTAGAAACTGCAGACACTTCTAAGAGGTTCTGCTGGCTGTTTTTCCTTCTCTGTCCCTGCCTACATGAAGGTGACCACAGACTTTCCACCAACAGCTGGCCTTGACAAACCAGCACGTTTCCCTGAACCCCTACAAGCTGGGAATGGGCTTCTGCTGAGCTGCACATTCCCCCAGAGGTTTTCTCAGAGCTCTGCCATGGAACATGGCAAACTGAGAACAAGGAGTCTGTTTTGATTAGGTTTTGTTTGCCTGGGTTTGTTTGGAAGGGAGTTGGGTTTTGTGTTTGAGGTGTTTTGTTTTCCCTTAAGCCAAGGGGGTGACAACTTCACCTTGTCACTTCAGGGCCAGCTCCACAAACCAACATGTTTTCTGTGTTCTTTTTATGATGATCTGAAGCAGGGACTTGCATTACCTTACAAGGAGTACTTGTGGCACTAAATTCATCTGAACTGTGCAGCCTTTGAGTAGTGTATGTGTGCAGGGTATTTTAAAACAGAAGGAACCACTAATTCCTCTTCAGTTTTGACTGGCGTCCTCTCCTTGTGGGCCAGACAGCTCTGCCATCCATTTCCTCATTTTACAGACACTAGCCCAGCTGACAGGGAAGGGGAGTGGATCAGTTCTATAAGTGACTTCACCCCAGAGGAGCAGATGAGGAGCTGCTCTACTCAGAACCTGCACAGAGGCAGCAGAAACCTCTGACAACTGCTTACTGGTAGCTGCTCCCACCCCTCCCATCCCAAAGCTGAGCACAGGCAGGGCAGGAGGAAAGACTCACAGGAGACCTTTACCATGAAGGAAGAACTCAGTGCTGAGATGTAGACAACCCAGGCTCAGGTGCTGGCAAGTGGGGGTTTCATTTGCTCAGAGCCTGGCACATCCTTGTCCTTGGGGGGTTCTGAGTGCTGCCAGTAGCTGTCTGATCTCTGCAAATCCAGCTCATCACAGTGGCAACAGCAAACGGAGGAAAAGAGCCGAGTCCGGACCACACGTGTGCAGAGGATGAACATGATACAGTTGGCACCTCCTTGGAACGTGTTCCCAATTCCCTGCAAGGGCAGGAAAGGAATTAATCAGGAATCAACCTACAGGGAAGAGCAAACATCACACCAGCCTGGCTATAGCACTGGTCAACTGACAGCAGCATTCCACCTAGACGAGTAAAACAGACCCGGAGAAGTCAGCCTTGCACCCAAAAGCAGTGTAGACATCGTGGGGCTGGGTTCCTGGAGCCCGGGCTGAGCCCTGCTGAAGGACACACACCCAACGCCTCTGCTCCGCCCCTGCTTTTCCTACAAGCAGCCAGCGCTGCCCAAGGCTCCTTGCAGTTATTTTCTGTAGCCACTAGATGCTGCTGGAAGAGCTCTGTGAGCACCCAGACAGCGCTTGCCAGCAGGGAGCGAGTGTTCCCGCAACGAGCTGCCTCCTGCCACAGAAATAAAAGTGATATTAAGAGCAATAAAACCTTATCTCCCTCCCAGATCCTCCTCCTGATGCATTTCCTGGCAAATACTTACATGCAGGACAACCAGGACTGAATTTTGCACTGCAGGGGAGTTACAGAGGGTCAGAATGAATCGTACAGTGCTCCAGATGCGGAGGAGGATGAAGATGACAGGGATGAGAATCAGCTTCTTATCTGCTATGGAAGTCCGGGGCTGAAGGGCAGGTGCTCCTGAGAGAATGGGGCGATACTCTGAGAGAGCTGCATGCTTCCGTGGAGGGTGGGAGGGAGACAAAAACATGAACAAAAAGCTACACACACTGGACATTTAGCTCCAGGGATTCTTTCCAAAGCAAACTAATTTTTGATGGGAATCTAACAGGGACACAGTTATGAGCACCAGCTTTTGGCCACATTCTGCCCTAACGCAAACAT
>NW_008583533.1:0-8449 GCF_000691845.1 Merops nubicus | reverse complement strand
GCTGAAGGTAAGGAGGGGCAGGTAAAGAATAGGGCCCTGATCAGAGTCCCACTACAGCTTTGTATCAGCAAACATTCCTATATAGTTGCCCAGAAATTAGGTCATAATCATGTAAAAAAACCCATCCCCCTGGTGTTCCTCAAAACAGTTTTGCTGGGCTGGTGGCCTGGCCCCATTGCTGCTGGCTTTACCCACTTGGTAAATGCAAGGCTGAGGATTTACCCCTGGGAAGATGTCTTCATAAATATATATATGGAGAGAAGTCCTGTTCATCCTTCAAGTTATTCAAACTTTTGGCTTTTACCACAGCCAGCAAGTTCCACAAAGAACTTGGACCCCTCTGAACCAGTCCTTCAGTGTGTTTGTGTAGAACCTGCTGCCTGATTTTGACTATATACTGTCAGCAATGACATTCCACGGATTTGGATGAGGTAACAAACCTCTCTATGGCAGCACATGTAGAAAAAAAATAAGGGATCTGTGCCCCGTGTGGGGGTGGTTGGAGGTGTAAGCTCCACGAGACCTTCCTAAGGCAGTGGATGCACTCAGACTCCTGGCTGAGGGACAGCAGGTCACCACAGCACACAGCAGCTGCTGGACACATGGTGCTGAACAGCAGGATGTTCACGGGAGCAAAGTGATGAATTCTCAGATGAACTGACCTGCAGAACACTATTCCTCCTACCACCAGGGCTGCAGAGCAGGCACAGCTTTGAGGCATGGTCTTGTCCTTCACTCCAGTACTCCCAGTGCTGACACCTTACTTCCTCCAGAACAGAGCTGTATGACAACACTGCACCATGGCCCGAGTCAAACCCCACCGAGGGCTTCAGCTGCAGGGTCCCATCCATTCCCACAGGCTTTTCCATGTGGAAAGCCCCTAGTACACACCCTGCATGGCCCCCACATCAGCTACTTTCAGAACTTCTCCCGCTCCTCAGACAGTGCAGGAGCCACTACTGCAAAACCCACATTAATCCAGCTCAAACCCAGCCCTGGTTGCCTACTGCTTCCCATGGAAGCGGGAGACCTCCTGCCAGTAACGAGGCTTAGTGAGCAAGCTATGAGGCTTGGCAAAACCCCTAGTGATGAGAAGAGAGATGCTCCAGCCCTCAGACCCCCAAGGATGAGAGCAGTAACAGTTGCCTGCCCCCAGCACTGCTCCTGTCAGAGGGTGAGGGCTGGGAGTGGAGACCAGAAGGCTGAGTGCCCAGGAATCCCTGGCAGAGGCAGAGGGCAGGAGCCTGGCCAGGTGGGGGTCTGGTTTCCAGGCAGTCACACTATCTTTGGCAGCTGCTGGAACACAGCGTCCTGTCTGATTCATATCAGGTGATGGTGACAGGCCAACCCTTCCCAGTCCCCCTTTCCCAGGACCCTTAGGACTGTTTAAAACTGTGTTCTTCTCCCAGCTTGTCTGCAGGATCCTTCCCTAACCAGATTTGTGCTTACCCTGAGCTAGAGCTGCCATGGCTACACCACAGCAAGCAGGATTGCACTGGCAGCATTTTCTAGGACACAGATGTGGAGTTTTTTCCCCCTAATACAACTTGTATTAAAAAAGGAATCTCTAGGTGATGTTTCCTTCTGCCACTCAATGTAGATTTCTCCATTATGCAAATATTGTCCTAGATGCCAGGATTCTTTGTGTTCACAAAGAACAGCAGCAAATAAGCCTCTGAGTTCTGAACTCCTCCTAGGACAGGGTATCTTCCCATACTGTGTATGCAAATGGTGCCTCATGTATGCATATAGTGCCCCAAATGGGGCTTTCTGCTGCTAGATTGAAGCAAGTATTTATAAATGCAAATGATCATCAGAGAGCCTACAATGACTGAGGCTGGGCAAGTCCAGACACCAGTCTCAGGCTTGGTTCAAGTGGAACTGTGGAAGACTGATTAAAACTGAATTTTGTCCTTCACATCCTGTTCCAGTTCTTCCTGTAGGATTTACATCTCACTCAGGCACATCCCCTAACTCTCCTCAGTTTCCAAAAGGCTTTGAGTCTCTTGTGCTAAGTGAGGGAGTGATGATGCTGCAGGCTGCTCGACAGGGTGTCCTGCTTCTCCCTGGGTACGTTTCAGCTCAGCACATTTTAGCACTGTTTGAAACAATTCCTGCCTCTATAGCTGCTAAACCTTCAGAGCATGGGAGGATATAATCACACAGCCAGTCTGCAGCCTAAGCTGAGAGCAGCAAGATACTCACCGCTCTGTTAATGTGCTTCTTGATGAGGATGTAGAGCACTGGCAAAGTGACATAGGCCAGGATCTCCCAAACTTTCCCCGTTAACAACATCCACAAGACCCGATCCTCTGCATCCAAGTTGACCCAACACCAGCCCACAGAAACATTGGAGGCATCATAACCAATCTTCTTCAGAGCAACGGCTGCCACAGTAATGCCAAGGGGCACTCCCCAGCTGAGGAAAGAACAGGAAGAGCAAGGTTGGACCAAGAACATGCTCAATTTAAGCCCCTCCACACCACAGGGAAAATGAGCAACAGACCAAGAGATTCTTCATCAGAGAGGATGCCAACACATCTTCCAGAACATCGACACTCCTGCATCAGGGTGAAGGGAAGTGACAAACACTATCTGACAGCATGTGAATGTGGACTGCAAATCCACTTCCCCATTCCCCTTCTCCATTCTCTCCTGGGTACAGGTGAAGTCGAGGATTTGACAAGGCCAGAGCAGGTACAGTGTGAGCAGGGTGTAGGACCCAGCCATTCAAGAGCAGGTTGGCTGGTTCAGAGCTTTCAGAACACAAGCCAGGAATCAGAACGTGGGATTTGGTAAGTGACACTTGGCATATAAAAGACCAGCACACAGTGAAGTCCACAGTTTTATTCCATCTGTGATTGTTTTTAAATGGAGGTGTAGTCAAGATTTTGGGAGCAAAAGGATAATTTCTGAAGGACAATGGGCAAGCTTCTTCCCAAGGAAAAGCACTGGCATTATGAGCAAAAAGCTAAGAAAGCAAAGAGGAGCAATATTCACCTAATTTGGAGCTGTGTTTTGACTTTTGCTTCTCTCTTGACATCAGAGGCAAATATAGGGAAGCATTTAGAAGAAAAATAGCTATGGTGACACACAAATTAAGTTGCTCAGCAACTTGAGCTGCCCACAAAAAAACACGAGGCAGAACTGAAAGATTTCATGAGCCCAAATGTAAAACCCCTCAGCCCCTTTCTGGGTGCTGCTGATAGCCAGGACTTGACAGGCAGTCCCCTGCCTGTGATGTACAAGTCACTCCACAACAGAAAAGCTGCCCTGAACTCAACCAAACACATCACCTCCCCTTCCCAGATTCATCCTCAGAGGAAGGGTCTGTGGGGCCTTCAGAGGGACAAGGGACAGTTCTTCAGCAAATGACAGAAATGCTTCAGAGTACTCAGATTGAGTTTCCAGCATAACCCTCCTGGTCTCTCCAGATGCAAAGAAAACAAAGCCATTACTGTACTGCTCTCAATCTCTCCCTGGTTCACACTAATCTTTCACTGACAGCCCAGGGCAGCTGCAGAACATGAAAAGGATCTTCTTCCTAAAATCAGTTTCACGTGCATCAGACTATATAGGCAACCAGCAGTTGCCTAAACCAGATTATCTGAAATTCCACAGCACAACTGAAAAATCAAGAGATAATCCCATATTAGGTTTCAAAACTATCCCATTTCCCACTCAATGCCTGGGTTCACCTACTCACAAAACCAACCAAATGTCAATATAATGCTGTAAAAAAAAAAATTCAGAGTCAACCTTTTAGCATGTTGAGAACATCTTGTTTCAATGTTCAGTTCAGAACAGCCAGTGCTAATCCAAGTGCTGTTATTTAAGGACAGTTCTGCTGCAGGAAGCCCTCCCTGTGCTATTATCAGAGCAGGCTTTCTAAAAGCATTCCATGCATTGCCACCACTATGGATGTTTCTACCCAACTCAAGACTCCTTCTGGTAAAACTGGTGAGCTGAAAACAAGGGTTACAGATGCAAAAAACATTCACATTTCAGTGCACTTGGAAAAACTGACCACCAAGGTAACGAATTCAAGAGAACTGGCACTTCCTTAAAGAAACCATGTTAAGGCACACAAGCACAAATAAGTACAGCACCAAGAAGGAAGTGTATTAAGAAACTAATTTGCCTAAATAATGATCTCCACAGTGACCTGAAACTGAAAGAATTACATGAGAAGACAAAACCAGGTCAAATTAATATGTGTGACTGCAAAAAGAGAACAGCCCAAGTACGTACAGAAAAAATAGAGAGGCCACATTAGGAAATAACTGACCACTAGGCCAGGGACTTAAAAAATCTTCAAGTATCTAACTAGTAAAAGGAAGAATGTGGAAGAAAACTGCCACATAACAGACAGTTGTCACTGAAACAGTGTATGGACATCAGATGGCTTTTACAACACACACCAAGGACAAAGGATTACCAACTCAAAGTGAAGTTAGCAACTAGAAAGTAGTCAGACATTTCAGTGAACTTCTTCAGGTCCATTTTAGAAAACTGGGAAGGAGAACTGAGACTGGTGATTTCATTATTCTTAAGAACCCCTCAATGACAGATTCCCAAGGACTGGAAAATATCAGTGCTTTATACCCATCTAGAAGAGCAGAGTAACAGAAGAATCAGAGTATTATACTCCCAATGTGTATGTAAAGACTGGAATAAAAAGGTCCAAGATAACAAATTTTACTGTGAGCCCCAAAGACTGTACAGTTCTGCAGGCTGTGCCTCTCAAAAGCACATTTGGATCTAAATAAAATCAGCATGAGAGAAGGGAAAGATGACTGCTGGCACCTCTGTAGCAAGGCTGGCAATCCCACCCCCAAGGCAGATGCAACAGCACTTATCTCCCTCATATACCCTGGCAATCTACTCACAAAAACACATACAACCCAGGACATATTTCCACATTAACACCACTGCTGCATTTCTACAAGGTAAGACAAGGACCCTTGAGCTACAGCACCTGGGAGCTCAGGCTGTATTGGTTTTCTTGTCCTCAGCAATCCCCTTTTCTGATTTACAGTGCACAGCTGCTTTTCCTTTTCCCCAGATGCTCTTAGAAGCAGGGAAGATTTGCAGTCACCTGCCTGCACAGGTTAGACAACAAGCCCTCCTTCCAGCAAGCCTGCAGGAAATTCCTTCTAGGGACAGGAATTTTTACTCTGTAAAGAAAGAAAAATCAATCTTCTGGATATACCAGCTGATTTCAGAGAAGAGCTCTGAGCACACATTGCAAGCAGAACCCCAGACTAAGTCTTCTCCAATTTAATGTTCACCTTTACCCCCCCTGCCCCCACACTCAAACACTAAGCAGTCTGCAGTGGTACAGACCCAGCAGAGACTCCTCCCAGAAAAGCATGTAAGAATTTAACAGCTCACACTTCAGCTGGCCTGACCTATAGCCTTTCATAAACTAAATGATAAAGCCACAGCAAGTTTGGAGATATCCCTGCACTTCACAGGCAGCTTAGAGACTTAAGCCCAGTTTTGAAAATTTATACTGGGACTGTCACAGTCACACGTGAATCAGTGTTTTAGGGATTCAGATGTGCAATGCAGGACATGAAAGAATCCCCAGATACTCCATGGACATGCATACATGTTTTTAAGTGCAGATATAAGAATACACACACATTTTACTTGTATATATAAATAAGCATCTATATACTTATGTCCATCTGCTTAGCCTGGTCATGAAACACAAGCACTGCAGAGGTTGACAGCAATTGTTATCAAAAGCAAAGCAAGAAACAATCCCAAGGTGGGTTTGGTCCATTCCTCACCCTGAGTTTGGATCAACTACTCACAGCGAAGATGACATAACCCACCTAATTGATACTTAGTATTTAGAAAAGCAGAACAAGGGAGGTAGCCTGGAAATGTATGCTCTGGATGCCAGAACTTACACCTTACAACTACATAAATATTTTCAAAGGTAACTGCAAGCTTGTTTTCAAAGCTCATCTGAGCTCAACAAGTTTCAAAACAAAGCCTGTAGTTTTCTAGTCTAGCAAAGAGGTGGATGTGTTACCACATGAATCAATAAGGAACAAACCTGTTTGACAGGTTTGATCCAGTGTGACATCCTAATTTCCATGAAAACAAAATTTCAGGTACTAACTTCCAACATATATTTAGGCAGCTCCACTCAGCTAAAGAACAGCTTCTGATTATACTCAACATTAAAAAGGTATTCAAGTCATCTTGACCAACACTTGCTCTTTATGAGTAACTGTTTGTGAAGAACAGGGAACATGCCTGACAAAAACTCCATCCTGCTTTCCTGAGTGTCTCTCAAAGACTTTTCACACCATGGTTGCTGCATGACAGCATTAGGAACCTATCAAACCAAGAGGGGAACAAAACCCACAGGTTTTTGCCTAGAAAAAAATACTGAAAAATTACCTTTAAATCCTGAAAACATCATTCACTTTCTGTCACCTTTCCTTTTGCCCTCATCTGCTTTCTGCAATTAGTGTAGGTGCTTGTATCTTTTTGTATCAGTAGTAGCAGTTCCTATCTGCCTGGTACTAAAAGTTTTCTAGGCTAACAGCACCACAGGGGGACTTTGAAGCACTGAGAAGTTTAAGAAGGAGCCATCTCCAAGCTTTATGCCCAGAATTTTATTTTATGATTGAGTTCTCAAGCAATGATAAAAGTGCAGGGAAAGAAAAGGAAGGTGTGTCACAAGGGGATGGGCAGAGAACAGGTCCTCACTTGTTTTCTCTGGCTTTTCACACAGATCATAGAGCAGGAAGAAGCTTTAAACAGTGGCTCCACACAGGATGGGAGACGTTCACAAAGCAGAACCTGCAATAGGTCTTTGATGAAGCCTTCTATACTGCCTACTAAGTAGTGAAGCTGATCAATACCAAGACCAGAAGATGCCATTTTATTTTTACTGCAAAGACCTGAAAATAAACCTAGCAAATTCCCCCAGAGGAAGTTCAGTTTCAACACTCCCTTCCTCTCTGTCACAGGGTTAGAGCAATCTTTGAGGCCACTTGCAGTTTTAAACCCGTGCACAGATTGCAGCCAACATTATTTCAGCACATCTGCCTCTTTCCTTCCACTCTTCCCTCCTCTCCATGATTTTTATAGTACCATTTTCTACTCACTTGAAATGAAATAAACTCCACTGCCTCACTGCATCTTATTTGAACTCCCACAGCCTGTTGTACCCAGATGCATGTGCAGTCACCTGAGGCTTCCTCACACACAGACCTCACTGTCAAGCATCACCTAGAACAGGTAGGGCAGGAACTGAAGTTCCTCCCTGACTCACAATTAACCTCAGTGTCTTTCTCTGGCTCACCCTTACCTGGACTTAGTAACTAATTCAGTCATACCCCAAATGATGCTGTTTGAAAAGTTGGCAAATATTTGACTAAAGAAAATTCAAAAGAAAAACCAAAGAAAATTCAGTACTTGGTCTGATGCCTTTTTTTCCAAACCAGGTCATTCCTCTTATAATTTATTCCAAAAGCTGGGCAGCACAGAGGACTAAGGGATCACTGTTTTGCTCAGCGTGGAGGTAGCACATGATTCCACAAGCTCCAATTGCATAATGAAAGCTTTTGCTAGACACGATGTGGAAAATGGGCTCTCTAAATAGCAAAACTGAGACGGCCAGCCACACCGTGGTCTGTTGTGTTTTCAGTCGGACATGCCAGAACAACCTTCCCAGGGCTCTTCCAGCAGCCTCCTCACTTGTAGGCTGCATTCTCCTGCACGGATTGGATTTCAGCAACCTGCCTGGGGAAAGGGGAAGGATCTACAGACCAGGCTGACAGCAGGCAGCCAAGAATCTGAGGAAACAGCTCAAATGCAGGAGTTTTGGCAACACCAGCAGACGGGTATTGCAAGCACAAGCTTCATGGCATTATGTCTAGGATGTCAGAGCAGAAGCCAGGATTTTCAGTCATCAGCTCTTACCAGAGATTTTTCTGCGGGACCTTAAGTAAAGAATTTTAGGTTTTCCACATCTCTATTCCTTCTCTTTGGAGGAGGGGAATAAGCAGGGCCGGTTAGTTAAAAGACGGCAAAATCCTTATTTAAAAGGAACTCGAGAAGGGCACGCTGCCCTTAAGAAAAGAGCAGGTGACTCCAGCAACCATCCGAGTGCTGCAGCGCGGAGCAGAGCGTGCCTCGGGGAGCAGCGGTGGCCGCGGGGTCCACCCCTCGGGCGGGAAGAGCCGACGGGACCCCCCTCACGACATGGAAGCCGCAGAGCAAGCCCGTGCCTGTGGGCGAGCCCCTCACTATGGTGATATAGAGGTAAAGGGCAATGGCCATGGTCCAGAAGAAGGAGCTGGTGTTGGAGAAGGTGGAGAGGGCACCCTGCAGCACGCAGTCCCAGGAGGTCTTGTCGAAGTCCTGCAGCACCCCGTAGAAGTAGGAGAGGGCCGAGAGGAGATCCGCCAGCGACAGGTAG
>NW_008583532.1:0-13004 GCF_000691845.1 Merops nubicus | reverse complement strand
GGTGTTGGTCTCTTCTCTCAAATTGCTAATAATAGGACAAGCGAAAATAGCCTCAAGTTGCACCAGGGAAGGTTTTCATTGGATTTTAAGAAGAATTTCTTCACTGAGGGAGAGGTTAGGCACTGGAATGGGCTGCCCAGGGAGGTGGTGGAGTCATCATCTCTGGAGGTGTTCAAAAAACAAGGAGATGTAGCACTTGAGGCTATGGTCTAGTGGTTAGAGAAATGTTAGGAGAAAAGTTGGACTTGATGATCCTGGAGGTCCTTTCCAACCATAGTGATTCTATGGTTCAGCTATACCTAAATTTAAATTCTATGTAGGACCAGCTTAGGCGCTCTGTGCCTCTTGGTCCTGGAATGGTGGGTCAGACAAGCCCCATACAGAAAGAAGTAGCTGGCTTATTGAATTGAGCTCAAGGTCAGCATTCTGGCACCATTATCTCCCTGCACATTTTCCAGAGCGGTGATTTCTGTTATGTTTTACTGCCTTTATTGTATTGCCAGGCATGAACTGTATCTACCTTTTCATGTTGGTTGGATTAATTCTGCCTGTGCCAACTTTACCAGATAACTCAGAAACCACAGAACTAACAAGTTTGGTTTTTTTTTTGACAGAAATTAGTAAATCTTGCTGACTAAGAATTCAATGAAATAATAGAGTTAGGTCATATTTTAGTTTTAACTTTTCCTGCTATTAAGCTGAATTTTGCCATGAATATTCAGGCCTTACAGAAGAAGCAGCAAGACACTAAGAATCTGGCTTCATTATCTAACCAAAGTGAGAGACAAGCAACAGAACTTGAGCACAATGTGGCTCAGATGAAGCATCAGCAGACCCAGCTACAGAAGAGACTGTGTGAGGAGAGTGAGAAAAAGAAGCAACTAGAAGCAGAGATTCAGCGGGACCAGCAACAAATTAAAGTAGGATTCTTCCTGTTCCTTTATGGCAAAGAACGAGATGAGCCCGTTTTGCCACTGCTCCCCCAAAGACCATAAACTATACTGCCAGGCTTTCCACAGTATAAGTAAAGACCTTCTTGACAAATGCACTGAAGAAATTGTCTCTGAACATTTTCACAGACATCTTCAGTTTGCCCCTTTCCTTTCAACTTTTTAAAGTTATTTTGTTACTTGATGTATAGCTCTGAATTGCAAATTTACATGCACATTTAGTGTCAGTATTTAAGATCATGTACCTGTGTGGACTTGGCATTAAATGCATTTTAAAAACTGTATGACTAAGGCAGAAAGAGTGGGTCTTTTTGTTTGTTTATAGGAACTTCAGTTAAAGATGGAACAACAGCAGAAGATTCTTAAACTTAAGGATAAAGAGATTGATGCATTTAAAAAGAAGAAAAATAACTCAGTGGAAACTTCACAGAAGGTACAGGTAGCTAATCTGTTCTAAAGCACTGTGGGCCCTAAAAAAAAATTTTTTTTCATCCCTAGTCATCTTGTAAAATGTTTGGAAGGAGAGTATTTCATCATAGTTTTGTCTTCTTTTTTGCTGTAGCAAAAATTCGGAGTATAGTCTAGCTGCTCTTAAATTCTTCTTGAATGAAGGAAAGGAGAGGCCCTAATGTCCATTCTTTCCATGATTTGTCAAAGATTCGGGTTCAGAGACCTAAGAATTCAAGGCGTTTTGTTGTCTCATAGCCTTGAGGGTGAAATGATGAGCTCTTTCATAAACATTCCATGGGGTTTTTGTGGGTGGGTTGGTTGGTTTGCTTGTTTTGTTTGTTTCTTCAGTGACATAAATGACAGAATTCGATGGTTTTGGTTGTTTCTAAGAGAGTTAGAAAAGTAGGTGTCCTATGACAGTGTACCACCTACATTATTTTAAATGTGGACATTGGAACATAGGAGTTCCATGAGGTACTCAAGGTCTTCAAGGGTGAAAAGACATTTTAGAAGTTAATTAAGGGCAACATTTTAGTCTTACCAGGAATATATCCACGGATAAACTATGGCTTCAGAATAAATTTTTAATGGACTGTGCCAGCAGGATCAGAGCTTTTATTTACTTTTCTTCTTTCAGCATCATAAGTTTTTGTCAGTTAACATTTTTCCACAAACAGCTGGTCTTGGACAACTATAATACAATGAGAATGGGCTAGCTGAATTCTTGTGGCACATTGCAAACGTAGTTGCTGTGATTATATAGAAGACATCTAGTTAGGTAGCTGTTCTTAGAAAAAGAACAGATTTCATCAAAGGCATCTGATACAAATTTGCTTATACAAGATGTAACTATATAGCATTTTTGATCGTCTTTTTAAGTCAGTTCAATTTTTGCATTATTCTGAGTAAAGATTCTGTCACAGAATTAGTGTTAACATTACAAATGCCAATTTCTTCTATTGTTTTGTAATTTATTCTTAAAAAGGGAAAACATAATCATAAAAATCTGGCTTTCACAAAGTCCTTGTTAATGCTATCTGAATCTCTACTTAAATTTTAGAAATTAGAAGAGCAAAAGAAATGGCTGGATGAAGAAATGGAAAGAATTCTCCAACAGCACCAACAGTTAGCAGAACTAGAAGAAGATTTAAAGAAAAGAGAAGCCATTGTAGCCAAAAAAGAAGCATTATTGCAAGAGAAGAGCCACCTGGAAGTCAAGAAACTGAGATCTAGCCAGGTGATTTAAGAAAAAGCATGAATGTCACCACACTTCTAGTGCTGACTGAAGGACTGGGTGAGGAGAAGGCAGATAGGGGAGGCTGAAGCCATGTGACCTCTGTCTCTACCACTGCCATGAACTTATTGTGTAGCTTAAGCATATCAACATTCAAAATGTGAATGACAAAAAACAATAATTTTTATTCACTTCTCAAAATTCCAAAAGCAAGACAAGAAAAAATCTGAACTGTGGAGTTCTGTTGTTGTAAAACATTGAATAATAAGATATCTAGAAACGACTGAATCAGTCCTTATGCAAACTAGAGAACATGACAGGGAAACATTCTGCATTATGTATTTTTCAGTACCAAAAGTGAATAGGAATTCAAGTGTCATTGTCACTTATAATGACTAGTCCCTTTAGTTTTTAGGGTGTAGAAAGCTGCATATTCAGCATTTTTGTTTACTTAAATCTTTTGAGTAGTAAATTTTATGGTAGCTATCTACTCAGAGTAAGTGGGGTCTCACTGCAAGAAGCAGGCAAGTCTTTAAATACAGAATGTGATGATCTCACCTACATTTGTCTTACTGGAAATCTCAGTTTGCTGTCTATGATTGGTGTGGTTTTTTTAGGCTTTAAACAAAGATAGTATGAAATTGACTACTCGCTTAAGTATGCTGGATCAGGAGCTATGTGATAAAGATAAGCAGCTTCAGGGCAGCACCACTGAAGATAAGATAGACATTTTGAAAAAAATACAGGTTCTCCAGATGGAAAGAGATCAGCTACTCAGAAGAAGAAACAGTGTGGATGAGAAACTGAAAGATGGTAAAGTGTTGTCAACTGAAGTAAGTAAGCACCTCTGAGATAAATATTTGGTTTAGGTAGTGCTGTATAATGAAGTGTTCCAATCAGAACCTAAAATGTCTCTAAATATTAGATAAGCTAGAACCAAGGAGTTGAGGTTGGGTACTTTGGTAAATAGCGACAGTATGATACTGTTGGAAAAGCACTACTCACTTACCAGTTCAGAGGGACATAACTCAGCACTGGCCTGAGGATCATATAATGAGGAATAAAGCAACTAGAAGCTCACCAGTTTGTCATAGGCAGATATTTTAATGTCAGGACATAGAATGAGGCAATGTTCTCTATTTTTTTCACAGGATTTTGTGAAAAAGCAAACTTCATCTGAAGGCTTCCATATTTTTACAGTAGAAATAATTTATATTACTTGGATGGTCTGCACTTGAGTTGACAAGGATAATTATGTTGATAATATTAAAAAGTCATCTAAAGTGCCCAGTTTACTTCTAGTTCCTGAGAAGCAGTATGGGCATATGGCTGAGGTGATAATGTGTCAGAAAGAACCCTGCCTGCCTCACTCCTCAAAATCTGCAGTGCTTCAGGCCATGCATTTCTGCTGTTTGCCTACACACATTATGGTCACCAAATGCCTTAATGACCTGATTCATTCATTAATCCAACAGAAAACTAGCACAAACAAAAAAATAATAGCAGAAGTCAAACTATGGGGAGGAAACTTTTGATTTACCTCTGTGTCATGGAAGGAGTATTATGGCAGAAAAAAGTGTTTTAGATTTGTACTCTACCTTTTATTTTTCCCATTCCATTCTCTGTACTGCTACTAGTTTGTCTTGCCTTTAAGTTTAGTTTCACTCTTGCTAATGAAGTTAAAGATGTCTGATGTATAGAAAGATTAATTCTACACCTTTAAACAAAAAAATCTCACTTGCACTTCTCTGTAGGAAGAACATGGCCTTTTCCAGCTGGAAGAGGGGATTGAAGCCCTGGAGGCTGCCATTGATTACAAGAATGAAAGTATCCAGAATCGCAAGCACTTGCTGAGGTCGTCTTCACAGATTCTTTCACAGAGCGAGAATAATGTAGTAGGAAAACTAGTTTCCCTGTCTGCTGCTGAGCTCAGAGCTATCCTCTTCAAATATTTCAACAAGGTTTGTTTTGCCTAATGAATAATATTTTACCCTATTTTCTGTTACTAGATAATTAAATCATTGCTAGATCATTAAATAAAACGGTGTTACAAAATAAAAATAAATTTAACAATGTTTTTGTGAAAATCTCTTCAGGCTTCAAAGATCTGATATAAATTCAGATATTTTTAATTTTTACATTAACCTAAATAGGATACTTGTCTGTTAACTTTGTATATCTTGAGTTTGGTATCTTTAGTTTAAAAGGTGCTGCAAACAAGAAAATTCCCTTGTTCCTTTCCATTGCTCTCTGTTGCTAACTTTTGGAGCGGCAACATATTTAAATAGTGGTGCCACACTGAAATTCTTTCTAACTGTAGACTTCATATAGCTTAGGCTAGTATTCCTTTTTTTTTTTCCAAATCCAGTATAAATTATTTTTGCATACAGTGCCTGCAGTGCCACTTACTGAAGAATCATACTGACATCTAGAAACATAAAAATGAAAAGCTTGAGGACATGGTGTGTTTTTGTGACCTTGGGCAAACTTTGTGTGATTTTGTGAACAAGTTGTCTGTGGGATGCAAGCTAGAAGTTCTCCAGAATCAGAAAACCAATATTGTTTCAGTTTAAATTCTGTAGAGGGTATTGAAGAAATCGTTTAGTCCGTGTGATCAAAACATGCCAAGTTCATTTCTGAATTGTGAACTTGTAGGCTTAGGTAAGTGTGTTTCCAGTATAAACTTAAGACTTGTAGAGGCCATTGCTTTTGTATGCTATAATCTATTAAGCAGGAGGGCAAAAGCTTTTGTTAAAGTGGTTTGATAATCAATAAAAGTGTATTTCTTTATTAGATTGTTAGCCTTCGTGAATCTGAACGTAAATTACAACTCCAGATTGAAGAACAGGAAATGAAGGTCATAGACCAGGAAAACATAATACGTGAATTAGAATCTGCACTTGAACATGTCAAGTTGCAGTGTGACAGACAGATGACCCTTCAACACAAAGAACATGAGAAAAAAATACAGTTAATACTGCTTCATTTCAAAGGTATTTGATTCTTGGGGACATTGTACAGCAAATATTATCTTCAGTCACTACTGCAAATGCTATATTCCTACTGAAAACAAACTCAAGAAGGTTCAGAAACATATTTTGGCTGTCACTAATTTTAATGTTGAGTAGGATGTCTGTTCCTCTGCTAAGGAACAGAAACGGAGTGTCTGTATGAATGGAAAATTGAGTATTGTTTTTTTAAAGCAGTACCAGAATTGTTGTAATTTCATATTGAATTTGCTGATATTGAAAAATTGAAAGATAACAGTCCTGCTGATCTTGATCTTCTAAGTGCTTCTATTAAAACTTACAAGAGGGATTGGCATGGCCTTTTTGGTCTTGTGCCACACTAGTTAAAATGTGCTGCAAACAAAGTGTCAGCAAGATAAAAGACATCTTCTGTCTAGTCATCCATTGGGATCTTTGGCACACAGATATTTGGTTCTTAAACTAATTTTTCCTGTCCTAGAACAAGATAGTGAAGGTATTGCAGAAACCTTGAAAGGGTATGAAGTAAAAGTCCAGCAACTGGAAAAAGACTTATTTTTCTATAAGAAAACAAGCAGAGAACTGAAGAAGAAATTGAAGGGCCTCTGTGGAGAATCATCACATCAACTGCTGGCATCCACTAAACGTAAGTATTTTAAATTATTTATGCAGATGTCAATAGACAGTTTGAAGGGTGGTGAATACAGAAGTATACCAGATAGACATAAAAATCGTATTTTTACTGAACTGACTGTTCTCCAGGCATATAATACACCTCCAGTTTCAAAGGAGAGAAAAGATTGGTTTGTAGCTGTAGTAATAGTATACCAGTGGTTTAAATTCTTGTTCTTGTTTCCTCTGGATTCTAACTTAATTTCAGCATCTACAACCTCAAACTGTTGTGGTTTAGCAAAAGGAGTTTTACTATCTGAAAGGGTCTGAATGATGCTGTAACCAACAGTTTTGTCATATGCCAGGCTTTTAGGTAGGCTGCTCCCAGCACTCAATTTCATGAAAGTAACTTACAGGGAGATTTTCAGTGAAGAATTCCATGTTTTCAGATACTAACTTACTTTAGCTACTTATTTTCTAAGGTTAAAAGAGAGGTTGTGTATACCGGGGGGGAGGAAGCTTTCTAATGTGATCCTGTGCTTTGACTCAAAGACAACCAACCAACCAACCCCCCCCAAAACAACCAAACCAACAAACAATTGCTGCTGCAGGTTTTTAATTGTTCCACGTCCTACTTGCCAGAATCTAAACCTACAGTATGAAGATAGATGAAGATGTTCATCTCCTTCAGATGAAGGAGAAAAGAAGGATCAATTTCTGTCCCTGTTTCAGTTGTCTCACACCTCTCGATGCCACCACCGATACCTCAGGTGCACAACACGGCCTTATTGGCTCTGTGTTGCTTCCTAAGTCTCAGCATGACTCATTCTTCCTCCCAAAGGATCCTTCTGCTTCTTTCAACTTGGGCAGTGCCATGCCTTCCTAACAGATAGATGCTGGTCACATACCTCCAGGCAGGATAATGAACCAACAGATTCGTTATTCTAAACTACACTATCAGACTGTGATCATGAAGGTTCTGGAGCCTGGATATAAATGAGCATGGGAAGGCTATTCTCTGTCCAGTACACAAAGAAGCTGTAGTTCAGGACATGCATCCGTGTGGGGGAACACCCCTCCTAGCCAAACTGTGGCAAAGAGGAGAAGGCAGAAGATCCCAGTGAATTTCCAGCTTTTTCAAATACATATGTTTGTACATTTTGTAGGATATACTCTGTATGTAGTTATTTCTCTTTTGAATACATTTTGAGGCATGCTGCACTGCAATGTAATAAAAACATTTTGAAACGTGATGCTGAGCTTTAAAAATAATAAAAGCTCTGTGTGTACATTACAGACAAATTTGCAGAATGTGTTTTGTATGTTGTGCTAGTGTAATTGCTGACTGTTTTTCTATATGTGGATAGTTTCATGCTTGACTGTCATGGTTCAGTTGTTCTAAGACTTCCTACCAGGATACAAGTTAGAAAGGTGAGCCTTTTACTACTAGCATCTTGTCAGAGGAAAGAACAGGTAATACTTCTGATGTTTTGTAGATAGCAAACTTTTTAACAGTAAGGACAAAATATGAGGGGCTGATAATTTTTTACCATGTTTACACTGCAAGTTGCTGATGCTGTAAAACCATAGTGACTAACTAATATTCCTCCATCGCAGGCACTTAAGAGTTGTAACTTTTAGCTATTTATCTCCTGATAACTTTAATTTCAGATAACAGTGCTGGTGATAAGACGTCCAGTCAAGATGAAGCAGAAGTTGTTTCTGAAGAATTCAAGCCGACCCCTAACCCTGAAACCAGTATTCGACCAGGGAAAATAAAAGAAACAGATAGAACGAGTGTTTTAAGAGCACAGCAGAATTCATACAAGCTTGGAGAAGATGTTTCAGAGTTTGGGTGCAACAAGGAATGTTTGTCAAGTCCTGGTGATGACAAAACAGGAACAGCTGAAGTTCAGCCTTCAAAATCTCAGCTATCGTCTGTCATCCACAGGAGAGAGGCCGTAACACAGTTTCCAGGAGTAACTCCAGTAAAACTGTCTCGCCGAGACCTGCGTCATATTCCTCCCTCTGAATTATCTTTGAGACGCTCAAGCCTTGGAGTTGGTGTCAGTTTTGTTGCTCCAGATTCCATCGAAATGGACAAAAAGTCCAGTGTCACTAAGACATAGTTAATCTTCGTTGTGTTTTTAATAGCTACTGAAGGAACTGTATTAGATTTCTTTCTTTCGTGATCTTGTTAAGTATCAACCATGGATAAATGTGTTAAGTGTCCTTTAGTTCTTATTCCTCCCTATCAAGTCATTAGCTGTGACACCCACACAGTTTCAGTGAATCCCAGATTCATTTTACTTAACACAGTGTCTAAGAACTTTCATTCAAAGGCCTTTTAACCTTGAAGAAATTCTTTCTGTTGGCTTGGGTTTTTTTTCCAGTTAACTTAAGAAATAAAAATGTTTTTCAAAAATTGTTCTATGAAGTGCACTGCACTTGTGTAACTTAGGTTTCCTAGAACAACATTGTACTTTGCTTTCTTGGGTCAGAAACAGTAGCAAACTATTTGGATGTATAACTAGGAAATTTAGTTGCCAGACTGTTGCCTTATATTGATAATGACTGGCTCCAGTATACATTTTTTCTAAAAATCTTTTATAGGAGCCATGTTTGAGTTCAAAATCAGTCCCTGAAGATCGATTTGTTCCTGAAAAGGAACATCAAAGTTCTTACTTTCCTTTTTTTATTCTTTACTGCTTATTGATGAAATTAAGAGAATTGCTTATTTCACTTTCCGCTTTTGTTCGTTGAGCATTTAAAGAATTGGACTTGGCAAATGGAAATGTGATGTTTATTTTCATACTACCGACATGGAAAAAAAAAACAAACAGAGGAACAAATTCAGCATCCCCTAGGTAAGGCAGAGGGACCAATGTGTTATTTGTACTAATTAGTCATGTCTTTTCACAGACAATTTATTCTTCTGGATTCCATATTTGCTTTAGAGCAAGGACTACACATATTCTGTGTTTTACTGCTCTGCTGTTGTTGGTAATGCATTCAGGATGAAAAGCAAATATTTTTTGCAAGAGGATAGTGGTTTTGCCAGAGGGAAGTGTACGCTTAACAGCTGCACAGGCCTGAAGACAGAATGTCCACATTTAAATGTGGATCTACTAATTGTAACCCTCTCCTACCTCAAAAATGGTAGTACTGAAAGTAGTTTTATTTTAGTGATGGACATCAGCCAGTCCTGTTTGAAAAATGTTGTCTTGTGTTATGACATGCACTTAGAGAAGGAGTTTTGCTTTCTCTATTGTGCAGGCGCGGCCCTGCGTATCGCCTGTGGCTGTGGGTTCAACAGTGCCGCAGGCACAGCCCAGGCCTTCCACAGCACAAAGCTCCCATTACAGCATGATAAATGGACTCGATTTCTTGTGGCACGTTTTAAAGTTTTCTGAGTAGACTGCAAAATGTTTCATTCTAATCAGATAGATAAACCACTTAACATGTCAAGTGATTGTATCCTTCACAATTATACCTAATTATTAACTATTGTCCAGCTGAGTTGTGAGGTAAGGATTGGGGTCTGTCTTGGCTGGGTTTAGATTGGGTTTGTTTGTTTTTCCTGTCATGGAAGCACTGAGCCTTGACTAGTGTTAATATTAGTGTATGTATCATTCACTTAATGTTTCTAGTCAAAAAGCAATAAACAGAAACAAGTAAACACAGTTTCAAACGTGTATTTTTTTACTACATCTCCATATTAACTGAAGGTGCTTCTTCTCAAGATAATGCTGTATGTAATGCTCAGGCTACTCGATAAATAAACATAGAATCATAGAATGGCTTCGGTTAGAGATCATCTAATCCAACCTCCCTGCCATGGGCAGGGACGCCTCTCAACTAGACTAGATTGCTTAAAGCCTCATCCAACCTGGCTTTGAACACCTCCAGGGAGGGGGCATCCACAGCATCTCTGGGCAATCTATTCCAGAGTCTCACCACCCTCGTACTGAAGAACTTCTTCCTAAGATCCAGTCTAACCTTACTCTCCTTCAGTTTAAAACCATTTCCTCTCATCCTGTCGCTGGACACTCTTGTGAAAAGTTCCTCTCCAGCCTTCCGGCAGGTTCCTTTCAAGTATGGGAAGGCAGTTATAAGGTCCCCCCCCAGGGTCTTTTCTTCTTGAGGCTGAACAATCCTCCTGCCCTGAGCCTATCCTTGTAGAAGAGATGCTCCAGCCCCTGGATCATCTTTGTGGCCCTCCTCTGGACTTGTTCCAACAGATCTGTGTTCCTTTTATGGTGGGGACACCAGAACTGGACACAGTATTGGAGGTGGGGTCTCACAAGAACACAGTAAAAGGGAAGAATCAACTCTCTTGATCTGCTGGCCACACCCCTCTTGATACACCCCAGGATGCAGCTGGCCTTTGGGGCCGCATGAGAGCACTGCTGGCTCATGTTGAGCTTCTGATTAATCAACACCCCCAAGTCCTTCTCTTCAGGGCTACTCTCCACAGCTCTGTACCCCGTTTGTAGTTGTACCTGGGATTGGCCCAATCTGGGTGCAGGACCTTGCACTTTGCCTTGTTGAACCTCTTGCAGTTTACATTGGCCCATTTCTCAAGCCTGTCAGGATTCCTCTGGACAGCCTCCCTTCCCTCAAGTGAGTCCACCACATCACACAGCTCAGTGTCATTGGCAGACTTGCTGAGGGTGCACTCAGTGCCATGTCACTGACAAAGATGTTAAACAGCACTGGACCCAGAACAGACCCCTGAGGAGCTCCACTTGTCACTGGTCTCCACCTGGACTTTGAGCCATTGATCACAACTCTTTTGAGTGCAATATAGATTCCTCTTCTTCTCAGCTTTCCATAAATGGAAAAACCTGTTCTTTAGGGATGCAAAATAAGCAAGGGAAAATGTAGGAAAATACAATTCGATCACTAGTAGATGTTAGCTGGTGCTCGGGTGGTTTCTGTAGCTGTGACACTGCAGATTAAGCAGTCATTCAAACATTAGATTCTATATGCTACACATACTTATTTCAAGATGTAACCACAGTCACAGAATCACAGAATGGTAGGGGTTGGAAGGGAACTAATCCAACCCCACTGCCAAAGCAGGTTCACCCAGAGCAGGCTGCACAGTATTGCATCAATGTAGGTTTTGAATCTCTCCAGAGAAGGAGATTCTAAACCCTCTCTGGGCAGCCTGTTCCAGTGTTCCGTGACCCTCACAGTGAAGAAGTTGTTCTGGATGTTCAGACAGAATTTCAGTGTCCAGTTTGTGCCTGTTGGCCCTTGTCCTATTGCTGGACACCACAGAAAAGAGTCTGGCCCCATCCTCTTGACACTCACCCTTCAGATATTTGTAAACATCTATGAGATCACCTCTCAGCCTTCTCCAGGCTAAACAGATCCAGGTCTCTCAGCATTCCCTTGTAAGAGAGATGCACCAGTCTCTTAAGCATCTTTGTAGCCCTCCATTGGACTCCCTCCTTGCCTCTCTTGAACTGGGGAGCCCAGAACTGGGCACAGTACTCCAGATGTGGCCTCATCAGGGCAGAGTGGGGGGGGGAGGAGAACCTCCCTTGACCTGTTGGTCACACTCTTCTTAATGCACCCCAGGAGACCACTGGTCTTCTTGGCCAGAAGGGCACACTGCTGTCTCGTGGTTAACTTCTTTTCCACCGAGACTCCCAGGTCCTTCTCTGTGGAGCTGCTTTGCAGCAGGTCAGCCCCTAACCTGTACTGGTGCATGGTGTTATTCCTCCTCAAGTGCAGAACTCTACACTTGACCTTGTTTGACTTCATTACCTTCCTAAATGTCACCTCATGCTACGGTAGATAAATACCTCAGATACACTTGTGAGCTCTGGAGAAGTGGAAGACTTGTTGACTGCAAGAGGGACCTGACATACACAAAGCAATGAGAGAGACCAGTTAGGCAGTTATACAGGGAAAAGTAAACAGTGATTTTGTTCTCATTTATGCAAATCTACTGGAGCTAACAAATAAAATGGTTTTACCTCTTTCAGAGAATATGTCACTCCTCTTATTTCCAGTAAATCAACAGCAGGCTTTATCTGATAGGCTTTTAGTATCACTTTCTTTGTTTTGTTTCCTTGCTATTGCTCACTTATATCCTCACTGACATCTAGCTGATGTGCAATATGGGGGTTACACCAACATGAAGCTGATTTGCAGTGACCCACCCTGCTATTATTCTGCTTATTAACAGCTGTGTCTTCTGGTGACATCCTGCTAAAAAGCACTACAAAAGCTACAAATGAGCCTGCTGGCTGTGAGGGCTGCCCTCGCAGGGCGGAGGCGTGCCCTGCCCGCCACGGGCTCTCGCCTGGCACTGCGCACCAACAGCGGGGCCACCCAACGCGGGCACTCGTGGAAATTTTAATTGCACCACCTTTGAGAAGGAAATGTGGCTTTGAGTAAGTTAATGCAAGTTCTACTCCATCTCTGGTGAAACAAGGTTTCGTCGCTAATGACTTAAAGGTGAGATTTAACGGGTATTCAGCTCCAGCTGTGTGGTGACAGAGATTTTATCGTGGCAACGCAATTTTCCGCCTGACTGATCAGGGGCTTCAGCCCGAATACGCTTGTGTTGCTCGGCCACTACACCGTGCGTCAGCCCGGGCTTGCGGGACCAGCGTGCGGGCTAAGGGTGGCTCTGCGCAAGGCTCCCCGGGGGTCGGAGTGTTTCGCCAGAGAAGCTGTCTCCAGGGCGCCGCTTCAACAAGTGCGCGTTTCGCGCGTTTCTAGCGTGACATAATCTGTGCTCGGCAGCCAAGG